>NC_058054.1:27985524-28285524 GCF_020085105.1 Siniperca chuatsi
AATAATTAATGAATATTTATCAAGTCAAAATACCAAACATTTGCTGGTTACAGCTTTAAAAATGTGAGGACTTCTCCTGTCTTTTTAAATAGAATACTTTTGGTTCTTTGACCCTTTGCCAAACAAAATAAGCAATTTGAAGACATTCTCTTACATCTGTAAGAAAATAACGGTTAGTCGTAGCTCTGAAGCTGACTGTTTTTATGGTGACTTTTTGCTAAAAGCCCCATTTCCCAATAACGATCGATCTTAGTTAAGACCGTTTTGTGAGTGTTGCTATGAATGCTCTTAAATTTCTCCACGTCTCCCAAAGCCCCACTTCAGAGTGAGTTCCTGCATTAGCCATTAAGAGCTCCTTAATGTCAGCTGTCTGTGGTGCTGAAGATGATGCTGAATACACTTTAAAGTAACTTTGCATTTTTAACTTCCTGTAAGTAGTGCTATATATTAAAAATACATACCTCACAAAGTGTAAGTGTTGTAAACAACACAAAGATTTGTTGTTGAACATTGTTCAGTATAAAACGAAGCCGTATGTACAGTAAACATGCTGTAGCTTGGAACTTGAAAATATCCCATCAGGAAAGTGGCATTTTAGCCAGAAGAGATTAATATATTAGGTGAGACGAGGGAGAGGAGGACGAGGACGACAGAAATTCTGCAAATCAATTGTGGAATTTTTTTGTGTGTGTGTGTTAGTTTAGTTTTATTTTCTTATTTTCTAATTACTCATTATACATCAAAAGTTACTTAACAAAGAACAATGGCGATTGTGATAAAAGTATAGACTTAAAAATGAACAAAAACAATAAAACAGTTGCTCCTGCAGGTTGTGGAGCTTCTGAAGTTGCTCTCAGCCTCCTGCGAGTGTGTAGGAGGTACTCGTTAATCTACCATCATCATTACAAGAGTGTCTTCAGTTACAATGCTTTTGGGAATCACCTCTTAAGCGTAAGATGGATTTTTTGGGAAACGAGGTCCTGCTATGAAAGGTGTTTTCAAACCAGTGGTAGTCTAGAAAAGAGACAGCAATCTGCATGAACCCCAGGTCTGTGTGAACTTTATCTGAACTGTGCTGCAGTCAGCAGTACATACTGAAGCACTCCACTTCAGATTCAAGATGTGGAACACATCAAGAGCTGCAAATAGTCGATTAATCAATTAGTTGATCGACAGAAAAGTAACCAGAAACTATTTTGATAATCAATTAATTGTTTTAGTTATCTTTCAAGCAAAAATACTACATATTCAATACTTTCACCCTATCAATTCTGAGAATTTAATGCTCTTCTTTGTCATATATGATAGTAAAATGAATATCGTTTTGGGCTGTTGGTTGAATAAAACAAGCAATTATCTATATATATCATTTTATTGACAGACTAATTGATTATGAAAATAATCTTGTCATCTGGTCAGTCCAATCTGGATGGGATGTTTCCCTGTTAAACTCTAACACTAGTGTTCTCCCTGAGTCACACCGTCAAAGAGGAGACAACTCTTTTGACTGGAGCTTGGTTGTTATGATGAGCTCACTTTTGTAGTTCAAGTACAGTAATGCTTTGACTTTAGCAAAGCTAAAAACACATCGCACTAAGTTGTTGTGTTAAAAAGGATTGTGCCCAGTCTCCTTTATTTAATGCTCACATAAATATTTTGTCAAAAAGAGATATTGGTGCCAGAGAGTAATATACAAAAGGAGTGTGGTTCAAAGTTTTATTTTGAAAGAACTATTTAAAAATGAATGATTGACTAAAATGTGTTTCCTGGCGGTATGTAATGTAACAGTGGACAAAACGTAACCTTCATCATATCAGAAGGAGACAACATACTGCTTACACACATACGCAACATACACACTGAGGCTGCTTTTACTGTAGTCACTTAAAGTGAACATGTGTTATGGTGATATAAGCAGCTGTCTAGTGGTTACCTATGACATTCAAACCGTTGTTCTTCACTGCTGTAGGACAAAAACAAATCTATGGAGGAAGGAGAAGAGAAAGGGCCCCACAGGAGGAACTGGAGGGGAGATAAGAGAGGGAAATAAGGAAGTAAAAGTCTACAGTGCATACTAATAGGATTCATTGTGTACTATATTATATATATTATATAACAGTTAGTTCCGAACAAGTAATTTGATTGGACAAGAGGAATTCCATGAGTGCTGATATACAGTACAACAGCACTGGTACTTTTAACTATACATGTATCACTCTGCTTTGCAGGCATTCTAATAACCATTAATTACATTAACAGCGGTTAAATAAATATCCACAAATGAATGGTCGTCAGAAGGGACGGAGGAGGGTAACAGCAGTGCCCCCCTGGGACTAAAGCTGTCACAGATGTTACCCAAGGATGTGCAAAGACGCAGGGACACACACGGCCTGTGTGGAATTGTGGTTTATAGCCTATAATAAGTCGCGGTAACATAAAAAATATAAACAAAAACTTGCAGACAAAACTTGTTTGTCTTGCAGGTCTGAAAGCTTGCTAAAATGTTAGTAACTGGAGACCATCCATGGACAGCAGGAAACGATGGAGCACGAACTGTCTGATGAAGCTCTTAACGCATCGGAATCACACACGCCACCACAGCGACTGTCAACAGACTCTTATTGCACAATAAATAGAAACATACAGATAAATGTACATAGATACATAGTAGCTGGCCTGCGGTAACTCGTAGACCTACACAAAGTAGCAAGCTAGTGCGGGAAAATTTTTATGTGTTGCTTGGCAACAATCCAGTCCCGGTTCAGTTTCAGAGCTATTTGTGTTGGCGAAGCCAAATAAAGGATTAAATAAACAAACAAATCATAATCTGTTGTCGCTTATTGCTGTTAACTAATAAATGGCGTTTGTAGAACTGTTGTATAAAAGCAATATCACACTGGTATTGTCAATGTCTGAAGGAGATGGCAAACAGATAATGGACTAATCGTTCATACTAGCTGCTGCCCAGTAATCTGTTACCTCCATCTCTACTTATTATCTCCTTGCTGGCTGTTCTGTGTTTGCTGTGTTTGATTATAGTTTGTTGACATTGTTGCTCTTGCTTTTTGTTATCTCCAGCTGGATGTGGACACCATGTTCCTGAGTATGCCAGACGCAGGCCTTGACTTTGCCTCAACCAATCAGGTTAGTGTTTTGTGTGTGTGTGTGTGTGTGTGTGTGTGTGTGTGTGTGTGTGTGTGTGTGAGAGAGAGAGAAATATAAACAGAGTGAGTGCCTTTTGAAATTGTTTCTCTGACATTTCCTAGTTTCTAAGTGTAAATGTGACACCATCTCTTAAACAAATAAACAACATAAACACATACAGTACAGTGTTTTCCACAGAATGACAGGGTACCTGTAATTCTCCACCTTATTTTAATGTTTAATCAGAGCTACTTTAATCTGCTCACCTTGCTTTTCCCTTCAGTTATCTTTTTCTGTTCTCTACACACACCTGCTCCGCCCCTTTCTGTTTCTCTCTCTCGCGATTCCATTTTCACAGCAGCAGGTGAGCCGCGCGTGGAGGAGGCTTGTTGTTAATGACGTTGCCTGTCGACATGATTACTGTTGTCCTGGTCCGTGCTTGGAAAATATCCACTGTGTCTACGTCTTCTAACGTAATACCAGAGAATGTCTCTCTCTCTGTGTTTCTCTGCAGAGTGAGTGCGATTGTCAGTAGACCGCATGGAAGGAGGTAGAGCGAGGGGAGATCGTCCACTAGGTAATCGATCGCAGATGGCGTCGTTCTCTCGGACGGATAAAAAAAAAATGCTAAATGGGTCGCCAATTATACCTGGGCGGCCCGCCCAAGTAAAGTCTGTGTGGGAAACACTGCAGTATGTGCCATAACACAACAGATATATGGCAGGTGTGCACAAAATTCACAATTGAGTATTGATTGCCAGCAATTTTATTTACATTGTAGTGCATTAATGATACTATTTTATTTTTGTTGATGCTTTCTTTAAGATCATTTTATCATGCCACACTGTGTCTTTGAGCTCACCTTTAGCTATTTCAGTTTTCACAGTTGTTTCCAGTTGCATCAAATCAACTTTTCCTCCCATCCTATTCCACAAATCAATATCACTTACTGCACTCAACCTGAGGCACATAAAGCATTACAATGATTTTCTCTCTCTATGCTTTCTCTTGTCTTATACAAATAGAGAAGTACTTCAGTACTGCGTAGGATTATTGAGCAGTATGTGTGGTTTGCCAGAGGACTTACTTAGTAAATGCAATTCTGGCTTTTCAGTTCAATTCAATTTTATTTATATAGCGCCAATTCATAACAGAAGTTATCTCATTGCACTTTTCCTCTAGACCGTACTCTTTATAATATTATTTACAGAGACTCAACAAATCCCAACAAAAGTAGTTCCTTAATTCATGATGTTTGCAAAAAATTAACTATTATTTACCTTTAAAGACTTGGCAATAATCAAGGGCCAAATGATATTCTTTTCTCTTACACGTTTAGTTTTTGTTGATTGACTCTAAATTATGGCACAATGCAAATACCACCTAGAATTTTTTAAATAGTAGAAATGTAATTGTAGTGTTAATATTAATAAATTAATGAATATAGGAATGACAGCTATAGGAAAAATAACGTCAGTATTAGTAACAGAGCCAATAACTGTAGTAGCAGTTGTCGAGCAGGAACACGGGGGCAGCCACTTGCTGCCCCACAAGCACAGATCCTGTCTCTGAAGCTCCGGAGGCAGAAATACCTGCTGAAATCGACAGGAGAGAGGAGAGAAATGAGAAGGCACAGAACAATGGGAGAGAGAAGATGTCGAGTAACATGCAGTAATGTGATAAAAATGCATACAGAGGGAGATGATAGGATGGAGAGGGGGTGAAGGAGAGAGAAAAGAGGTCCATCATGGGAAGTCTCCCGGCAGTCTAGGCCTATAGCAGCATAACTAAGGGATGGCTCAAAGAGGAAAGTCTTAAGCCTACTCTTAAATGTGGAGATGGTGTCTGCCTCCCAAACCCAAACTGGGACCTGATTCCACAGGAGAGGAGCTTGATAACTGAAGGCTCTGGCTCCCATTCTACTTTTGGAGACTCTAGCAACCACAAGTAACCCTGCATCCTGGGAGCGCAGTGTTCTAGTCGGGTAATAAGGTATTATGAGATCTTTAAGATACGATGCTGCCTGATCATTAAGAGCTTTGTAGGTGAGGAGAAGGATTTTAAATTCTATTCTGGATTTTACAGGGAGTCAGTGCAGAGCAGCTAATGTTGGAGAAATATGATCTCTTTTCCTAGTTCTTGTCAGTACACATGCCGCAGCATTCTGGATCAACTGGAGACTCTTAAGAGACTTATTTGGGCAGCCTGATAATAAGGAATTGCAATAGTCCAACCTAGAAGTAACAAATGCATGCACTAGTTTTTCGGCATCATTTTGAGACAGGATGTGCCTGATTTTTGCAACACTGCGTAGGTGAAAGAAGGCAGTCCTTGAAGTTTGTTTCATGTGGGAGTTAAAGGATAAATCCTGATCAAAGATAGCTCCGAGGTTCCTTACGGTGGTGCTGTAAGCCAGTGCAATGCCATCTAGAGTAACTATATCTTTAGATAATGTGTCTCGGAGGTGTTTGGGGCCAAGAACAATAACTTCAGTTTTGTCAGAGTTTAACATTAGAAAATTGCAGGTCATCCAGGTCTTTATGTCCTTAAGGCATGCTTGAAGTTTCGCTAACTGGTTAGTTTCATCTGGCTTGATCGATAGATATAATTGGGTATCATCCGCATAACAATGAAAGTTTATGGAGTGTTTCCTAATAATGTTGCCTAGAGGAAGCATATATAAGGTGAAAAGAATCGGTCCAAGCACAGAACCTTGTGGAACTCCATGACTAACTTGGGCGTGCACAGAGGACTCAGCGATAACATGTACAAACTGAGATCAATCTGATAGATAGGATTTAAACCAGCTTAGTGCGGCTCCTTTAATGCCAATTACATGTTCCAGTCTCTGTAATAGGATGTGATGATCAATGGTGTCGAACGCAGCACTAAGATCTAACAAGACAAGTACAGACACAAATCCATTGTCTGATGCAATTGAAAGGTCATTTGTAATTTTCACCACTGCTGTCTTTATGCTATCATGCACTCTAAATCCTGACTGAAAATCCTCAAATAAACTATTGTTATTTAGAAAGTCACACAACGGATTGGCGACTGCTTTCTCAAGGATCTTAGAGAGAAAGGGAAGGTTAGATATACTGTAGGTCTATAGTTGGCTAAAACCCCTGGATCAAGAGTGGGCTTTTTAAGAAGCGGTTTAATTACATTTACTTTAAAGGATTGTGGTACATAGCCTCTTAATAAAGACAGATTGATCATATCCAGTAAAGAAGTGCTAACTAAGGGTAAAACTTCTTTAAGCAGCCTAGTTGGAATGGGGTCTAAGAGACAGGTTGATGTTTTTTCAAGCAAAACAAAAAAAATAGCTTCTAAAATGTGAGGATGTGCTGCTTTTCTTTGTTTTATGTGATAGTAAACTGAATATCTTTGAGGTTTGGACTGTTGGTTGGACTAAAGAAATGTGAAGAAATTACTGTCAGCTCTGGGAAAGTGTGGCTGCATTGCACAGACAAAATGATGAAGGAAAACAAATCTGTATATTAATCTATGATCAAATCATTATTCGCAGCCCTAGCTTGCATTTCGATTGAATGAAAAATGTATAGTAATTGACTGATCATTTTTATTTAATACATTTCCTTGAAACTGTCCAGAGTGTCCCAAATTAGTGTTGATTAAGGCTCCAGCCCTTTGAGATGCTAAACAGGATAAGAAGTGTAGAGAATGGAAAGATGGATGGAAATTTTCACTAGAGAACATTGCGTTCCTTGCATAAAATCAGATCTAGGTTTAAGTGTAGTTGATGGTGTATGTACAGCTGTCCTGTTACGTCACCTCAGTGTGATGACCAACGTATTAAAGATCAGCTGTTTTTAGATTACTAAGCAACAGCCCCTGAACAGCACTATGCAGCAAACACTGTTTTTATATGGCTTTGGGTGTAACTGCATTCACTATGTAGTTTCCAGAGGCCTAGTGAAGCCTCTAGAGAGTAAGATGTGTTTTTGTTAGTACAGAATTACCTCACAACCAAGCAAAGCCCATATTAATAAGAAACTCCACTAGAGATACATTATTCATAGAGTCCACTATAGAGAATATTGTGTGGTATAGGAATCTATGATTTGATGTTTTATTCATAGTGTTGTTCCATAAGAAGATGGGGAGTGGTGTGTGGAATAACAATTTATGGCTTTATTATTGAAGTACCATTTCTCCCACAAAGCCAGAGGTTGTGGATGAATGTGACCAATTTTAGTCCAGTCTGACCCATATCCTTGTCATTTTTTGAATTGTTAATGGAGCAGCAGTGTGATGTTACTGTATTAAGGCTGAAACAGGGAGATAGACACAAAGAGAGGGGAAACACTACTTTGAAAGTTAGAAAGGCTCTGTACTAGGGCTGCCCCCAATTAAAGATTTTCCTAGTCGACTAGTAGTCATTAGTTCAAGCCATTAGACGACTAGTCGTCGAACGTTTATTATATTAATTTAATTATTTAAATGTATATTTTTGGGGAATCAGAAAATGGTTTGAGTTCCAGGACTGAGAAAGAATGTTATAAGTAACATTATTAACACTGTGCTACATTACAGAGAAATACAAAATAAATATTAAATTTTACAAGGGGCACGAAGCGAGTCGCCTATTGCTAACGACAAAAGTGGTAATGATTCTGAATGTGTCGAAACAACCAGCAAGGACACTGAACATTTTGTAAATTTATTTCAACACAGTGTAAGATCACAGTCTTGTTGTTCAAAATATTAGAATAAATAACTTCCAATTTCACAAAAACAAATACTTGCGGACTTATCAATACAATGGATGATGTATAAAGTTACTTACAAATTAACTTGCTACAAACTTGCTCCTCTCCCGCTTCACGGCTCTCCTGTCCCCGTCTGAACACGCTGTGTCTTCGTCATCTAATCTGTACTATACGCATATGTGTAGTTTGTTGTTTAAAAGCCTGAAAACATGGTTTCACACATTCAGCCACATCATACAGTGTGTTCATGTATTAAGTTAACTTTGGTCTGCTGTGACAAATCCTTTTTCCTTAATAGAGAGACAGTGTGACTCTCCTGTAAAGACATTAAATACTGTAAATTCTTTCTGCAACACACACTGTGACAAAGGTGCTGACTGAAAGTTTGTCTTTTTAAAACCAAGGATTGGCTGACGGAAGTGAATAAGCCTCTACCTTGCGGTGCAAACACTGTACGATATTATTAGTCTTGTACGTACCTTAACCACACACGGCCCATTGACAATTCCATACAACTTTAAGTTAACAAGGTCTTTAATCATCAGACACCCTCGCCCAGCCGGGGGTGATCAGCCCCCCGGCTTGTGTCCAAGTGGCGCCCTGTTCCAGGGATCCACAGTCACCGTGAGGCCTTTTTAACAGCATCGTGAATGTTCTTGGTGGCTCTTCTGCACTGCAGTCCTTTTATTCCAAGGAGTTTGAGAGTTTGCTGTACAGAAAGGCCAGCAAAGCCCCGGCACCCAACTTTGACTGGCTCACAGTTGGCTCTCCAGCCATTGTTCCAGTACTCTGTAACAAGACTCCGATGTTAACACCATGTCTGGGCAGAGTGGAGTGGTTGTGATGTTTTCTGAGAACTTGAGCTACCTTCCTAGGTCGACTTGGAACTGCCAGTCCCGTGCGGTGGCAAGAAGCCCTCCAGAGGAGCTAGGCTGATGTTGTGCCTTCTCCCCAGCTCTGATGAAGGTGCCGCAACTGTGCCTGAGCTCTGTCGACAGCTTCCTGTGCCTGCCACTTCCTTCCTGTCTTTACAAGGATTTCTGCCGAAGCGACTATAACATCAGAGGAGTCTCGGTACATCATAACCTCCCTGGCTCGAGTGACTTTTAATTCCTCTGATAGGCTGCTGATGGGGAGCTGCAGCTTGGTGGAATGCCCATACAGGGCATTGCTGCTTAAGGACCGAGGGAGCCCCAACCACCTCCAGAGAAACTCTTCTCTAGGGCTGCACCCAATGATTCTTTTTTTATTGATTAATTAATACATTAATCTAATTACTAATTTATCGATTATTATGTTTTTTGTATTATTTGATTAATATAACAATTCAGCCAAAATAAATATCAAAAACTTGTCTCATAAATATTTTATTCCATCATTTTCTCTTAAAAACAAACAAATGTAACAAGAAACAAAGTATGTACTGCAGGACATTATTCTGCACCAAAAATGTCTATTGAAAATATTATATTTGAAAGAATAAATTAATATATTACCCTATTTCTAGTAGGTTTTTGTGTTAACTACTTAATTCACCACCTTATTTTAGTGTTTACTCACAGACTACTTTAATCTACTCACTTTGCTTTTCTCTTCAGTTCTCTTTTCCCCCCATACGCACACACCTACACCTCTGGTCTCTGCACTGTCGTCAGCATGATATGCAAATCGACGTGTTTCCGTAATCAATGACGACAATTACATCGATGAATTGTCCCAGCCCTAGTCTTCTCTAGTGCTTCCACTGTTGTCACTGGCACCTCGTAGTTTATGAGGGGCCAGAGTAGCCTTGGCAGGACTCCAGGTTGGTACATTGAGGCTTTGAATTTTCCTGGAAGCCCCGATTTGTCAATCTCAGTGAGCCAGGTTGTCAAGTCCCTCCTGGTTTGTTGAAGTGCAGCTGTGTCCTTCAGGGATCTGTCGAAGGTGTTGCTCAGGCTCTTGACAGATTTTTCTGTCACCCTTGGAATCTGGGTCCCTCCCAGCGTAAAGCGGAACTGGTCAACCACTCTTCCCTTCCTGGACTTGACTGGTTTAAAACTCATCCTTGCCCATGAGATAAGCCGTTCCAGCCCCTGAAGGAGCCATCTGCACCCAGAAACGGATGTTGCCGTCACCGTTAGGTCGTCCATGAATGCTTATATGGGGGGCTGCTGAGTACCAGATCTAGACATGGGGCCTCTACATTCCACCTCCGCTGACTTGATCATGTTCATGGCCAAAGAGAAGTGATACCGAGATTGTGCAGCAGTCAGTGATTATGCCCTTCTTGAGATGATGCCAGGAGGAGATTCTCAACCTGAAGTTGCTGTAATTGTTCAGAATGAGGTCTTGGATCATCTCTGGAACGTGGTGTCTTGTCAGTGCTGTTTCAACGAGTTTGTTCGGGATGGATTACCATAGACGTTGGTTAGGTCTAGCCAGAGTGCTGCAAGGTCTCCTCTGCTTTCCCTTGCCTCCTGGATCAGCTGGGTCACCTTTGTGCTCTAGCATCCAGTTATTCCTGGGACTCCTCACTTCTGTACTGAGGTGTCTATGTATGCATTCTTCAAGAGAAACTCAGTTCGACGTTGGGACACAATCTTGAAAAAGATCTTCCCTTCGATGCTGAGCAGCGAGATGATACGAAACTAGTCGACGCTGCTTGAATCCTGTTCTTTCGGTATCACACCCTCTGCGTGCCTCCACTGAGCAGCGACCTTTCCTGTCTGCCTTTAAGATCTTCCACTAGGAGCCTTGGGCACTGCTTGTAGACCTTATAGGGTACTCTGTTAGTGCCAGGGACGGAACTTGCTCTTGCAGCTTTGACTGCTTCTTTGACCTCCTTCAGAGGTAGCAGCATGAACTACTCAACCTAACTAGCCTGTTTGTGCCGGTGTTGTTATCTGTGTATGATGTTTTTATGTTTGTCTTTCTTCCTTCATTGCAGCTGTACAGCCCTCAATGTAACCTTCTCTTATCAGGGATCAGCTGTGGAGGGAATGAACAAGCAATTTATTTATTTTTTCTCTCTCTTAATTCAGTTCAATTCAGTTGGGCTTTATTGGCATGGGAAACAGATCTTAACATTGCCAAAGCATGTGTAAAATAAAAACATACATAAACAGAAGAATTCTGATATTAAAATATATATATAGACAAGTAAGCTGGGATAATAATAATAATAATAATAATAATAATAATACATTGTAGACTTGCAGTTAAAATACAAATACAAAAAGTGAAAACTAAACACTGCAACATATTTTTTTTATGAGAGAGAGTGTGTGTGTGTGTGTGTAGGTCATACACTGTCCCTAAAGTTGTGGCATGTTGATATATATTGGGCAGCAAGATATGCCCTGTCTCCTTCTCCTCGGAGTATTTTTAATGTTGAGATGTCATTTAGCTCTTTGAAATCTGAGATTACAGAGTTGAACTTGTTGAAGTAAACGTTCCTTATTTCATTGAATGTTGTACATTATAGGAGGAAGTACATCTCTGTCTCAACCTCACCTGTCAAACAGTGAGCACATATTCTGTTTTCTTTTGGTTGCCATGATTTTTTGTGTCTTCCTTTTTCAATTGCCAGTTTGTGGTCACTGAGCCTGTACTTGAAGGTGATTAAAAAATTTGTGCGCTCTCTTTTGAATGTTAATTGTCAGTGGGTATCTGCCTAATTCTGCTCTACATGCGTTTGTTGGTGTTTTTCTGTGTTCGTGTAAAATGTATCTGCAGAATTCTGCATGTGACGATTCTGTTGGATGTTTGTCCCAACGGGTACAGCTGTGATGACTGAGTGGACCCTAAACTTCACTATCATATGGTGCAATGGGCTGGATGACACTATCAAATATTTTAAGCCAAATTTTAGAATTTGAAAATTCTCTTCGCTCTTCAGGTTTTTCTTATAGTGCATTCACTGCCATGTTGAAACTCCCTGATGCTGTTATGGTTATACCAATGTACTGTAGGTATAACTCATACTATGTTCAGTGATATGATTATTAATGGTAAACTGGTATTTGTTCTCCTGGCATCTGGGGCATTTTTGAGAAATCATGACATTAGTTTTCTTCATATTTACTGCCAGGGCCCAGTTCTGACAGTACTTTTCTACTATGTCCAGAGACTTCACCTCTCTATCTAGGAGGGAGAGGCCAGGAGCAGCACGCTGATCCAACTGTACAGTTCATTTATATACAAAAGTTGGGCTCAAGTTGCAGCCCTGATGAACACCTCCTCTCTGGGAGAAGGAGTTTGTTTGTCTCCAATTTTTACAGCACATCTATTTTCCAAATACATTGATTTAACCAGATCATACATCTTGCCCCCTATACCACAATGTAAAAGTCTGTAATAGAGCCCTTCATGCCAAATAGATACAAAAGCTTTCTTGAAGTCAATAAAACAAGCAAATATCTTACCATTTTTTGTTTGGTATAGATGTTTGTTAATTAAAGGGTGTACGCATGGTCGGTGGTGCAGTGTTTTGGGAGGTAGCCAATTTGATTTTTACTCAAGATGGAGTGCTCTTCAAGGAAATCTAGTATTCTTTTATTTAAAATACTACAGAATAGTTTACCTAAACAACTGCGGACACAGATGCCACAGTAGTTACCAGGGTCAGATTTTTCCCCACTCATATGAATGGAGGAAATGAGCACTTTGCACCAGATGTCAGGAAAACATCCTGACTGCACATCTCTGGGGTGCTGCATTTGAGCATTTCATTTTTAATGCCTCTGGACCACAAGCTTTTTTTGGCTGGAGAGACTTTGTCTGACTAGTCTTCCCAAGTAATTAGGAAATCAAGGGGTTTTTGGTTGTCTTTAATTGTTTCTTCTAATGTTTGGAGGTTTTCTTTTATAATACATTGATCTGAATTAATTAGCTTTATTGGTATGTCTTTGTACAGAGTTTTAAAATGTGCTCTCCAGATGTTACCATTTTGGATGGGTAGTGCTTGTTGTTGTTGTTGTTGAAGTTGTTCCACATATCTCAGAATTGATTTTGATTAATGGCGTTTTCAATATCTTCAAGTTTCTTGTGGGTATAATTTTGTTTTTTGTTCCTAATTGTACATTTATATTTGTTTAAAATGTCATTGTACCTGATGCGTAAGGCTGGGTTGTTTGGTTGGCAATGTTTTTCATTTGCTATTTTTCTCAAGTCTTTTCTGATGGTCTTGCATTCTTGATCAAACCATTTGTCGGCGTTTTGCTTTTTAATAGGCTTCTGTTTTTGTTTTTTAAGGTTAACTTTAATAGCATCCTTATGAAATATCATATTGATATAATTAATAGCCTTTTTTACACCATCTCTGGTAAGGACATATTGATTTTGGTTATATACTGATATGTCATTCATCAGATCAGGTGAGTTCAAGGCCATGATGAATTTGTCTCCACCGTCTTGGGCCCATCTGTGAGTAGGGTTTAATTTATACATCTTGCTGGGTTCCCTTTTTGTATCACTCATTTGACCTGAGAGTTTAATGAACACATTTATTTAGTCCATTGATAGTGGAGCGGTCCATGTCAGTGATTGCATAGTCTACTACACTAGACCCAAGAGCTGAGGAGTATGTGAATCTCCCTAGAGAATCCCCTCTGAACCTACTGTTAACTATGTACAGGCCTAAGGCCCGACAGGGTTGCACTACCTCCCTGCCACTTTGGTTTATTTCAGAGTCAAGGTTGTTCCAAGGGGTGATGGTTGGTGTGGTCAGCATCTCCCTGATGTCTCCCAGCTCAGAGGTAGCAGGGGGGGGACTGTAGTAGTAGGCTGGGCTACAACTGCAGCATAGCTTCGCTGCTATTGAATGGGAGGAAGAGTGGGGGCAACTTCTGCAATATGGCTCCGGTGCAGTGGGTGGGGAGGGGGGCAAGGGGCAGGTGATTATTTCTCTCTCTCTCTCTCTCTCTACTCCTCTTCATGACCTTTTCATTTGACCTCTGACCTTTTCCTGGCCTCTGCATCCATTTGAACCTTTGTTTGTCTTTGTGATTCTTCCCACAGTTTCGTGTGCCACAGCCCCCTCACCCTCTCAGCAAGGTGACGCCACCCAACCCACCCTCACAGCACTGGAGGAGGGACACACACATGGCCGACACACATCGTCTGCCTTGGGTGAATGCAACACACACACACACACACACACACACACACACACACACACAGCATTGCCGAGGCAACTCTTAACAATGTTGTTTGTATAAAAAAGAACATTGATTAAATGCACCGAAAACCAGGTTCAGCCAGTATCATCCAATTGCAGAACAGGATGTGCAGTTCTAGTCCGACCTGCACCACCTGCCGAAAGTAAAAGCTTCTGTAACTTTGACACTTGTGCTTGCAATGAGTGTTACAACTGCAGTTTTTTATTTTTATAACTGCTACTTGCTCTTAATGTCATCATGTGACCCCTGTTTGGTTACTAAGAGGCTAGGAAGGCAGTCCTATCAAACTTTTATTTGTCCAAAGAAAAATAAAAGGCAAGGGATGCAGAGGCCAAAAGCAATAATAGAATAAAATAAATAATGAAGGTTGATTATTTTCTGTCTTAAATGCTGAATATTGGAATAATTACCTTAGGTGTTAAATATCTGTTGGTTAATGGTAGCTAACATTGGTGTTTCAGTCACAAGCTGAATTGTATTTCTGTTTTGAGTATATATATACAGTATATATCCTCTGAAGCTTATTGTGATACAATGATGTTGTATCAGTTACTTTATTACTTGGCTGTTGACGAGTTTGTGTGCTTTCTGCAAGCCGCTGTCTATACTCAGTCAAAGGTAAAAGAAGCATCACTCTGTAACTCACTCACTCACTCGCTTACCGCTGTACACCCGTGAGTGGACTGAGTGTTTCTGTAGTCCCAACAACTCCAACAGAGTGATACACCTTCTCTCTAGTGGATCGCTTCATGTCAATTTCAGAAATCACATTCTTCCAGCTAAACTTTCCTGAATATTATATCAATAATTTAAGCTTATCAACTTTATAGTTTTGAATCAGGACCTTCAGTATTTGGATAAAGTAGCTCGTGAAAAATAAGGTGTGCCAAATTTAGAAGGCTACACCTGTTATTTCAATGGGTCAGATACATATTTTATCAACATTTAGGTAAATATGAGTATGGTGTAGGAGCCAAATATGTTGTTAGAATAACCATAATTGAATTGTTATTCACTGTGTGTACATTCAGTGTCGCTGTGCTGGTCTCTGGGGCTCAGGTATACAGGTAGCAGGGTCACTGTTGTCGCCAGGTGTTTGACCCCGGAAGAGCAAAGGGGTTTTGACCGCTGGGGCGTTAAGGTTTTTTTTTGTCATGCTGTAAGTTGTGTGTTTGGTTTATCAAAGGAAACTGAAAAATGGACTGTATTCATCTTTACAGCAGAAACAATAAAAACATGGGATTGTTATTCTGCCTTTGAAGAACAGCCTGGAGATTTTAACACACAGCAAATGGTAGTACAATCACATCAGACTAGAGCAGAGCGTGTCGAGCAGGTCACTCCTGGGTTGAACATCTCAGTAGCTTACAGTAATTGACTGAGCTCCTACATATGGGATCAGAATCGGTATTGGAGATACTTAATATTAAAAGGACTCTGATTGGGATCAGGGTAAAGAAAACTTGATTGGGACACCCCTAGTGTTTCAGCTTCCTGAGTAAATCAAAACTAGCTTGATTGGTTGTCTCCCGGTTGTCTCTCCCGCCCTTCAGAGGACATTTGTATAAAGTTGAACCTGTCTCAACTTCTCTAGGTCGCGCTGTGGGACCACTTTTGAGTTTTAAATGGCAGCGGCCAGGGCCAGGAGGTTTTTTTGGAGTTTACCTTCACAATGAGTGGCAACTTGTTATGCCTCTAGTGTTTGAGTCCGTATGTATAAATACTTTCCCCCTTGTGGAGTATCTGTAGCCTGCTGTGTAGTCTGTGAGCGAGTTTGTTTGTGAGTTACAAACCACTTCCATGACCATTCCATGAGCATCTAAAAAGCTTTGTAAGCTTTTGCAAAGGGTCATCATCTTGTGTGATTTCGTGGTTACGCCATGAACTTTTTACAGAACCCGACTGTGCTTTGCCTGGTCTGAGCAGAGGAAACCCAAGCACAAATCATAGTTATCATTCACATGAAATATGTCCTGTGCCTCAAACACATGCATACACAGCTCTCTTCACACTTTGGAACACTCAAGTCCACGGAAAATCTGAAGACCAAAATACCAAATGGGTGCAGTTGATCAAAAAATCTCTGTTCATCTCATAATAATGCTGTTTTACTAGTACGAGGCATAACAATGCACATATACCTCCTTAAAAATAGATCCTTGTATCATGTGAAAGAGGTTCGTTGTTTATTATTAGAAGCTTTGACCATGACCCAAGATTTTGTCTCCCTTTCACATACACCACACTCACAGAAGCCAAACATAAACTTGTACTTCACTAAGGGCTTCTCTCGCTTACATTTTATTTAAGTATTTCAAATTATTCCTAGTAAACACTCTGCAACATTGGCAACGCACCACATTTATCTTTACCCCACACTGGTGTGTGGATTGATCTGTCTAACGCAGTTAGGAAAATTCTGCCATGTCAGTGGATTAAATATCAACTGTGTGAGTGGGTGATAAAAGGGACCACCAAAATGGTTGAAGGGAATCTCCCAACTCTTACCCACACTTGCATACATATACACTCACACACACACATACACATTTTTCACATTATTATTCTGACAAAAAAAAGTTACAGAGTGTATATATATTCTCTCCTGCACTTTCATGCATAAAAACATGTGCTGCCCACTGTCTATCTCTGTCTCTGTCTCTCTCAAACACACGCACACTTTCTATCAGACATTATTATTTGATCGCAGAGAACAGCGATGAAAATGGAAAGTGAGATATGTCAATCAGGCATTCATCAAACACATACTGTACCTTCTGTGCAAGTGTGTGTAGCAGTCCTCAAAGACTAATTTTATAATTATTCATATATGTCTGTCTCTTAGGCTAATCAGCATCTACAATCTATTTAAAATGTCCATTTCCTAGAAGAGGGACCATACTGACAGAGAGAGGGGGAGGATTTACATCATCATTGCAGCTGCAGTTTTTAAGTAGACAGACATTACTCTACAAGGTATTTAAATCCTCAGATCCACAACTACTGTATATGGATACTATGTACTAATGTGCAGTAACACAATATAACATACACAGATGGAAGAGCATACAGCAACTGGCCCAGATTTCTCAAATTACCTATACACAAAACAGCAGATGCAGGTAAAACATCATATGAATTTGTCCAGAACATTTAAATATACCAGCTATCCTCATTACAAGTTAATAATTCAATTATGACAGAAATACATTTAAATTTTAGACAATTCCAATCTAATCTAATGACTATTAGATACCGTCACATATTAGTTATGTACCCATTCTAGAGACATTTAATCACCATTCTGATGATAGAAACTGATGTTGATGGTCACACATTATTCATGTCCAACAGACATATGTGCTTTTTCATATTGTATGAAATAGTCATGAAAAATTGAGTTGTGAGAAATGTGTAATGTGAACACAACATGTGTGAAAGGACTTAATCCTGACTACATTAGTCTTTCTAGAATCTGCCAGTGCACAGGGAACAGGCTATTGTACTGACATGAATGGAAGAGCAGAGAGAGAGAGAGAGAGAGAGAGGAGTAATTTATGCAGAACTTGAAGAAATGATAAAGAGAGTAGACAAGGGATGGAGGGAGAGAGAGAGTGGCAGACAGACAACAGACAAGCAGTGTAATTTATGCAGAGCTCTGAGCTCCAACAGGAGACTGTGTCTAAGACCATGAAACTGACTGATGGACTTGTTGGTTTGTCAGGGCCTGATAAACACGGTGTAGTAAGTATGATGTTGGATGCACAGCACAAGACGCCCAGGCCCAAAATCACATGTAGTAGGAGAAACTGGTCAACCACAAGGGTTAACGTTTTGAAACTGGCTGACTTGATGGATGGCTCTACAAAGAAACCGAATTACTTGATTCTGGATTGCAGAACAGCACTAGAGAACTTGGTGGGTGACAAAGAAACATTTCATTTATACCTGACTTTAGGTCATATATGATACAGTAATATTTTGATATTTAGTCATAGCCTTTAGTGATCAGGCAATAGTTGGATAGCACCACATAAACATAGGTGTAAATGTATGGAAGCAAATAATGGCCATAAAGATTTGAATCTTAAAAGCACCTGATGGATTCCATCCAGGCTCAATTGCTTATACCACCTTGCTTCCATTTCCCTGTCACTCATTACTGAAGCAAAATCACTGGTGATTGGGCCGCTCTTTGGATCGAATGCACCACTATTATCCTTGGTGTGATATTCAGTCTGAATGACACATCTTGAATTTTAGGATCTCAATCTGACCAAGCAAATTTGAGCAACCAGATTTTTTTTACTTAACGTGAAGCTTCTTGAATTGGAGCAATTTTAATATCGTTTTTGAATATTGGGTACTTGAATTTGTGAACTCTAAAAAATATATGTACTGGAAATAATGAAATTGCAAAACTTGGAATTGACTATTTAAAATTTCAAAGAGGGGAATTCAGACCACATAAATTCAGATGTTTTTTAAAGTCAAATATTCCAGTGCTATAAATTCAGTGGTACTTAAATTTCAACATTAAGATTTCAGTATTGATAAAATTTCACAGTTAGTATTCAGTAGCTTGTAAGATTCATACATGTTTGGGACTGATTCAAATTCCAAACCCACTCGCCCAGATGACTGGAGGTGGTCAGGGCTGAGGAGAGCGCTTTGCAGAGAACTTTACAGACATCGACTACATCAGAAGCATCCATATGATGTAATAGTCTGTGGTCCTGTAACCCTGATGATGACAGTTGAAATTCACTACAGTATGTATACAGTATGTGGAAGCTGTGTAGCACTATGAATAAATTGCAAAAACCTGGTTCTAATTGCACCAAAAAATTAGAACCAGGGTGCGGACAACAGTGATAATGCAGGGTACATTCCTTAAATTAGAGGCCAAAGTTACATGTCCTAATGGGTGTCAGATCCCAATACTAAATGACTGAACTGTCTCTTTAATATATTACAAAGTTCTTTATGATTGTGATTCATAGAGGGAAAAATAATCAGTTTGCTCCTGTCAGGTGTCTGCGCATTATGAGTGGTGAAACTATCGACTCAAACTGTGGTTTACCACAGTGGCTGTTAATTACATAGTGAGCATATACATCACGTAACTTGACCCCTAACTCATCACTCAGCTCACAAGTCATGCAACTCATAACTCAACGCTGCATGTAGGTTTGAGAAAAGAGTGCGAGAGAGATGAAAGAGAAATCAAGGATGAGATTAGAAGAGCGACAGAGCAAAAGAGGGATGGAAGGAGATGGATGGTGAGAGATGAAGAGCAAAAGAGTACGAGAGGGAGAGACTGGTGTGGCTAGCCAAGCAGAAAAGGCTGTCAGTCTCTATAAAAGATCTCCTTTGTCAGATTAGTATGAGAGGGCTTCTCTAACACTGCCTCTCTCTCTCTTCACCCTCGTGTCTCTCACTCTTCTCTTGCATGATTCTCTCACTCCATTTCCCTCTTCATGTCTCCTTCTCATTTGTCTTTGCTCTCAGAATAATTCATTATCATATACTATACTATACTATCATATACGGTACTGCTACTGTTTGTTTTGTTGTTTTGTTTTTTTCTGGGAATATCATTAGTGATAATTAGTCTTTGATAGGAGCCCTGGCTAAGGAAGAATGACTACATGACACAACACAGAGCTGCAGTTCAGACTGGATTCAGCATTCCGGGGTAATGGTGATGGGCAGTTTTTCCATCTCTTCCATCTATTATATCTGACAGTAATGTTTCATGACACTTCGGTCTCTTATAGTGCCCTATGTAATTCTTATTGATTTTCTCCAAGTTGTCACTCTGCTGTTGACTTTGTCCCACATCAGTGAAGAGTCAGTAAGGAAAACAACAATGTGATAAGATTAAAAATACAGTTTAGAGTTTAGAGTTTTATGGGCGTCTTTTATTGTATTTTCTCCAATCTTGTCTTTCCCTCTGTCTCTCTTTAGTCATATTCAGTGGGTGGGTTGGGCGATGAGGACTTCAACATCCCACCCATTATTCCCCCCACCCTGCCAGACCACATGGTGCCCCCCCACCTCCCCCACGATTCCCCCTCTGGACCGTACCACCTTCTGGACACCCCCTCCAGCTCAGCTCCACACCACCCCTACCAGCTGCAGGGCATGGATATGCCTGGCAGACAAGATGGAGCTGCTATGTTGAACCAAGATGGTGGCACATTCAGTCCGAATGGCGGCCCAATGACCAGTACTCTGTCTGTGGTAAGTGGTCATTAATAAATGACACATGTTAATGGCAATTTTGCTTTAGTAATGAGTGACAGGGAAATGGAAGCGAGGTGGTATGCAGTGAAATTTGAAGGTTGCATTTATATACATGACATTAGAAAACATGACCTTTAGTCTGCTAAACCATGAAAAACTACCCATACTTAAAGATCCCTCCCAGACATGTTTTAAGAAAAAATACTCTGCTTTGAATGATAACACAAAAAAGTTTAATTACCTTGTTAAAAATTCCTAAAATGATATCTACTTTTTCTCTTTCATTGAAAAATCCAGAATCTATGAATATGCAAATATTGTTCATTTCAAAAGTTTAACTGCTGTCTTCTACTTCACTGAAACGTCCATTCTCAGTCTCTCTGCACTGGAGGTTTCAAGTTTCCACATCACACTTGTGTAAGTGGCATATTGGACCACGACTGGCTTCCAAACTTTCCCCCTTCAGAACATGAATGTGAAAACTGACGTCTACAGACATTCTGCACAGTGAAGGTCAAACAGCCAAGTGAAGGAACAATAAGAAAAAAACATTTGAGTGGAGGGGGGCTTTAAGAATGAGAAAAATGAAAGTTGTCCCTAGGGCTGTCACAATCATGAAATTTTAGTTGACGATTAATTGTCATACAGATAATTGCTGCCCATAGATTTATTTTAAATAGTTTGTTCTACAGCTGTTGTGTAGGCTGCCTACCTAATGTAACATAAAAAGTGGTTCAAAACAGTTAATGTAGAAGGACGCTTGATTTTATTTTCAATTGTTAATATGCACCAAGCCATGTTTCCATCGAAGCATCTTTATGCAAATGTATCTGATTAGAAAAGCTGGATGGAAGCGACAAAATTCGACAAAACTTCTACAATTTCACTAAAAAGGTTTTACATTCACTTGAGGTTTTGTTTCCTTTTGTCGATAAAGAATTTATGCAACAAATAGGCTATGGAAACGCTTTTGTCAAATAAATAATGATGTTGCGAATATTACATGATTAGCTGTTTGGTCTGATTACATTGCACAACAATTCTAAACTGGGTTTAAACATGCTGAAAAGAAGCTGCAAAACACTGTAAATGATCTCCAGCGTAACTTTCCCCAGAGCTGTCAATCGCACTGCTACACTTGTAGGAGAGACTCTCCACTATAAATAAAAAGACACGTTTTTGGCACCTCTCTGTCATCATCTTGCTTCAGAAAGCAAGAAATATGGTCTCATATGAGCTGAAACAAAAAAAAACGTGCCCAATAGCAGTAAGGTCAAGACAGCCAAGCTCTTTTTGTCCATGTTTTTTTCCCTGACATTGGAGCCTTGTGCTCAAGTAGACTTTATTTGCGTCAACCCAGCTGATGGAAACACACCTAATTCGCATTCTGTTTGTTGCAATATTTCTAACATTAGCCAGGTTTCCATCCACATGTAGCACAACGTTTAACTGAATTTACAGAAAAGTGGCTAAAGAAAATGCGAGTGAATGTGTGGTTCAATCCACAACCATTATGCAAATATTAGAAGTTGAGTACATCAAGATAAACAGTTGGGGGCACTAATTCTCCAGTCAGGTGCCATTAAACCATTGCAGAAGAAGAGGGCACAAGAAGATGATGTAATTAAAAGATTGCCAGTGATTCCTTAAACAATGGAATTCATTGTGGGAAAACATGATGGATATATGGCATTTATCATTTAGTGCATTTATTTCATGTACTTCAAATTCCCTTGATTGTGGAATCTAACGATTGTGCAAAATGACGCGGTCAGCTCAGATAATCGCGATCAGGCCTAGTTGTCCTGCCCCGTTTGTTTTCAGACTCTAGCAGAGTCTACACATGTCCACACAGTCCTTAGAAGAGGTCTGTTACACAAAATAAATGACACCAGTGTTGACTGACCACAGGAGTGTAGGAGTTTTAAAATTCTAGACAGAAGAAAACACCTATCGTTCTCAACCTTGTAGTACGAATTGATATATCTGCAGAAATACGTTCCTTTTTTATCTTCCTTCAAACGTTTTCAATCTAAAATTTAAAAAAATAATGATAATAAGTTTTGCATTCCTCTTGCTCTACTTTGCATGTTTGTCTTTCATTAATTTATGTCTTTATAGAATTTACTCAGAACTTAATTTCATTAAAGGTGGATTATGCGATTCTAATCTAATACAGTCTGTTTGTCAGATTCAGTGAATATCTCCTCTCGGTCCGCTAGCTGTCCGTTCAGTGTGAGCGCTGAAAAACCTCTGGTGTTCGTACTCAGCCCTGGCTCTGTGAATGGGAAATAAACAAAGTGGCTCGGACTGGGCCACACAACACTATTCCAGCCATGATTTGTGCGTCAGGTGACGTTAAATGACTTGTCCACCTAGTTTGCCAAGATCTGCTGCTGTTGTGATGTTAGCTATAGCAGCAGGAGAGTTGTGAGCGTCGCTGTCTGGAGCTGCTGTGCTGGCTCTGGGAAACCGTCTCGTCCTCTCTGGATGTTAGCTTCGCAGCAGCAACTGTAGGGACAGTTTGGTAACCCACAACCTAGCTAAGCTAACACACAACCTAGCTAACGTTAGCTACATTACTTGCTGTGTGGTCGTTCGCTCTACATCATACCCCAGCATACCCCGCGTTTAAATGAAATCTGTTTAGCATTTATTCAAAATGCTGAACTTTTTCCAGTCACCAAAAGTTTCTAAATCTTTGCTTAGATGAGAGACAGCTGATCAGAATCATTTGACAGGTGAATGATCTCTAAGTTTATGTTCTCTAAAGTTAAGATTGCTTAAAGGGGCAATATGTAATATTCGGCTAGAATTTTAGCTTAAAACATAAAAACAATTGAACTAACCTTATCAACAGAATGTGGAGAAGTAACAGTTATGACGTCATGTGTTGTGTTGCAAAGATATCAACTGAAATTAGCTGACCTGCTAGCCGCGGCCCGTCCTGTGCTGTAATACCACTTGCGCCTCCGGAGGCGATATTCCGACAGTACAGCTCAGGTAGTTCCAGCTGGGAGGTGTGTGCGAGCGGCGAGTTCGCTACGTTACACAAGCTCTCTTAGCTTTTTTAGTCTAATAAATAAACAACATAAACTCACAAAATGTCAACAAAGGAAATATTCTTACACCTATTTACCTTAAACAGAAAAATACAACCGTACACCTTCTGAATTCATGTTTCTCACATTGTTAAACACACTTCATTTAAACGCCGAAACAAAATAAAACTCACCAAACCCGTCTTGGTTAGTCTTTAAACTGTTCCAACAATCACCAACTCTGGTTTGGACTAAATAAATCCTTAATCCACCGAGTTAGATGTGAAAAATAATCCGGCTCTACAGGCTGTGGCTGCCTCTCTGATGCCCGACCTCCATCTCGCTCCTGCCGGCTTGGCGCCTCTCCTGTCCTCGCCCCCTATTGAACTGGAGTATGAATTTGACAGGTGGAGAGTAGTCTCAATTTTTACATATTGCCCCTTTAATGTTTTGCTGAACAGTAACAGTGAGTCAATGGAAGTTAATTTGTATATCACCTTTCAAATACGGAGGCAATTCAAAGAACTGTAAGGTAAAGGAATTCATTAGAACAACATTAACATAAAAATACAATGAAGAATCAAATGAATTGAAATAGAGTGAAACAAGATACAATTACACCATACAAGAAATACAGTTTCAGTGGCGTTAGTAATTAGTAATCGAGGGCACAGGAGAACAGGAGAGTGCTAAGTATCATTCCGAAGGGAGATCTTCTTGTGGATTTACCAGTTGGGTATGGTTGTCAATAATCCACTTCTGTGCTGTCGGCCTCCTCGTAGTTCTTAGATGCTGCCAGAGGCAGTGTGTTAAGCAATATTTGGCGATATTCTGTGCATACGGATGGACAGCAGAGGAGTGCGTGATGTTGTAGGAGTGATTTTAGACATTTCTATGGAGGCTCCCCAACGCGAGGAAACACTTTGAACAGTCACCTTGGATTGGATTTACTTAGTGGAAGAAAAACTGAGGATCTCAGTGAGTCTTAAGATTTGAACTGACAGCCAGCAGATATAGTAACTATATTCTTTCATATTTTATTCAAATTAACTGTGTGAAATAGGACATTACCCGGGGCAGTGTTATTTGAATCATGGCAGTTGGTCGATGTAACATTTCCACATATTTTAAGTCTTAATTTCACAGTAAAGTGAAAGTCTGGCTTTTAGCTGGGACACGCAGATGTGGCTGACTGTTTCATACAGTAAAGAAATGAAAGCTTCACTTCAGACTTGTAGTTACTCCAACTGTCATAGAAACTGTCATAGAGTATTCATCGGGGTGGCAGAGGTATATATGTGTCAGTATCTGTAATAAAGATTTCTCTCACTTTATTAAGAATGAAACTTTCTCACCTCCCACTCTTGATCTTTGTCTGTTCTCCATATTAAATGTACCTGCTATAATATTAGCAGTATGTAAGTGTCAGTTTGAAACCTCATGATGAGCTCTCAGCCTTGACTGTGTAGTTGAATTAGAATGACTATAAAACATAACATAACATTTTTAATAACTTTTAATTAAATTCACTTAGTTAGTCTGTTAACTGTGTAACCATGGAGATAATTATTTTAGTGGCCTGAAAGCTTTTTCTCTCTGTCTGTCTCAGTCCTACCTTTTCTCTCTCTCCTTCTCTTTACCTCGCTTTTATATTCTCGTACTAACATTCATTTACTGCCACTCAATGAATGATGGTTGCCTAGCAACCATGCCTGGCTCAGCCTAATTGGGGTGGGTGGGGGGCTAGAAAGATTCAAGTTAAAGTGTGTGTGTATTATTCCTAGAGGAGACAAGACTACTCAGTTGCAGTTAATACTGAGATCTTCACTGCTCTGTTTAGATTTTTGGCTGCTGTTTGATTGAAGGTTAATGTCTAAAATGATTAGCATAAAGACTTTTATCCATATCACCATTACATTACAGTTCTGGACACACGGTTTGATTTTAAAATCAAATATCCACGAAAACAACTCAAGTTTAAGTCGTTGTCCTAATTAAAGCTGCAACTATTAGTCGATCAGATGAAAATTAGTCAACAAGTATTTTGATAATCGATTAATCATTAAAAACAAATGTTTGAGCAATAATGCCAAATATTTGATGCCTCCAGGTTCTCATATTTGAGAATTTGTAGCTTTTCTTGGTCTGACATCATAGTAAATTGAATATTTTAGTGTTTGGACTCTTGCTCAGACAAAACAAGACATTAGATGATGTCTCTTTGTGCTACAGGAGATTGTGATGGGAATTTTTCAGTGTTTTTTGATGTTTTATATACTAAACGATTAATCGAAATAATAATCAGCAGATTAATCAATGATGAAAATAATCATTAGTTGCAGCCCTAGTTCTAATAATAAGACTTTTGAATATCAATATACAGATGGGTGACAAATGAAAAACCCACATGAAGTGTCTTTGTATGGAGTCAGGCCACCACGAGCCTCCAGAACAGCTTCAGTGCTCCTCGCCAAGTCTGTGGAACTCTGTTGGAGGGATGAACACCATTCCTCCACCAGATATTTCCTCATTTATATACACAACCTTTATTTAATCAGATCATCATTGGGATCAAGAGAGACCCGAGAACAGCAGATAGAAAGAAAAACATAGCCAGACATAACTAAAGGACATATAGCATCAGAGACGGTCACAGACATCACTAAGTGGATTTGAAGACGAAAGTTTAAATTATGTAATTTGATGTTATGGAGATGGTGGTGGAGAGCGTTGTCTTACACGTTGGTCCAAAATCTTCCATAGGTGTGAAACTGGGTTGAGATCTGGTGACTGTAAAGGCCGGAGCATCCTATTCACATCATGTTCATACACACCAAACCGTTCGGTGAGCCCTGGTGCACGGAAGCATCTGCATCTGATATGTTTCTCCACTCTTTTATTCAGGTTTCTCCTTCTGTGACAAAGTTTGCAGGTTTGAATACTTCTAAATCTCTTTTGAAAAGGTTCCCACATTGACTGTATACAGTAAAACTGTTATACAGTTTTAGAAAATATACATAAAGGCCATCTGAAAAATATTTGAAGCCATTTTTAGACATAGTTTGTTTCTTGAGTCTGAGGGATAGTAACCACAAGTACCCACACTGGCATCATATTCATGATCAGCATCATTTTTATGGAAACAAAGACATGAAAAGAAAAATGAAAATTTAAACATCCAAGCATGTGATATGATCAAAAGCTCCTGAACAGTGACTAAATGGACCTTGTGGTGAGATTGTTTTCGCAATAAAAACAAAACCTTTGAAATGCACGAGGAGAAAAAAAAAATTTAAACTTGCATTCAAAGTTCATATTGATCACAGGAAAAAGCTAGAAGGGCACTCAGAGAGCGCAGACCTCCGCCAAGGCCAATAGTCCAGCCTTCTATGATATGTAAATCTGCAAGTGTAACCACTATATGTCTGGATATATTTCCAAAACTATTACAATTACAGTATGTCAAAATATGGTTGTGCCTAGCTGAAGCCTCATCTCAGCTGTGCATTTATTATGCACTTTGTGCAGGTCGCAAAATCTGGAATTCCGGATTAATCAGGAAAAATCAGACCATTTGTTTCTACAGTGATGTTAGAGGTAGCTGTTATGTTTTGTTTTATGTTTATTCGCGGCACACCATTCATTTTAATTACAACGGGTTCGCGCATGCGCAACGAATTCAGTTCATTTTGCCATAGACACCGGTGTTACAATCGATCTCGCAATGTTAACGAAAGTGAAAAATAATTTGCATATCTGCTTTGTGATTCGGATCCGCTCTAAAATTGAATGGGTTTTTCCTTGGCCTACGCTACACCCGTCCACCAAGTTTCATGAAAATCGGGCCAGTAGCTTTTCCATAATCCTGCTGACAGACAGACAAACAGACTGAAAAACATCATCTGCTTGGCAGAGGTAATAATACTGTACATAGATATATTGGATCATCTTATTGTTTCACAAATTTAATAATTCGGCTGTTCAGCTAGTACTTGCCAAGCTATCATCAGCTTTACAAATTCCTAATTTAGTATGAAGTATTTGCTGTGTTGAATCACTTGGACTATTAATTAAATGTGACAATCACATGTGATCAATAGTCCTTAGCTTTCTTGTTTTTTGCTGACATTTAGGTGAAAGACTCATTAAGTTACATTAAATGCAAAAAATATGCAAATGTTGATTTTGTGAAGATGTGAGCGTTCTGTGTACAGCCAAAGCTTTTCCCCCATGAGTCAGTCATTACTCGCCCTGCTTTCATCAGGGGTTCCCCCTCTGTTATGAATTGGGTCTCTGTAATTAATATTATAAAGAGTCCGGTCTAGACCTGCTCGAAAAGTGCAATGAGATAACTTCTGTTATGAATTGGCGCTATATAAAGATTTAAAAAAACTAAATGTTTTTCAGTAAAAGGGGAAAAGGTTTTGATTTGTTCATTTAAATCCATGTATTTTTTTTTATTTAACAGTGCATCGTCAATAGCGCAGCTTGGTCCTCAGGTCTTCAGACAATTCCTATTTAAACAGTTTTATGTACGTGAGGCGAGCGGTCAAATAACTTTGACAAAGAGTCAAATTTTTCTGGAAGATTATGACAGGAGAATATTTTGACTGTTTACTAATATGACATTTATTGAAGTCTCAACCCAACCAGTGCCAAACCACAGCTATTATTTTTCAGCGTTTCTACCAACACATACGTCAATCTGAAAGCCATTTCCCATGTTAGAGAAATGTCACTAGGTGTTCCATCTAAATACCACAGCAGTATTCGGAGGCTGCTGCCGGTAATTGAGTTCAAGTAATGTGTTCCCAAGAGGGGCGCAGCGTACCAGACCGCATCCGCTATTATTCTATGCTTACTAAGAGGAAACTCTAAATACACATCATCAACGAGTCCCATCTTCATATTTGTGACGATAGGTGCAAAGTTCCCATGCTGAGGGTGTCAGCAATGATAACTTTTGTTTTCCTACGAAATGGACAGAATATCACTGATGACTCACTACGAGACTGCTCACATTTTGGCAATGCCAGTTAAGACTGAGCTACGCTACACAGGGGGCGACAGAAGCGGCTCGTGAAAAGGAAGGATCACACACCAAACTTTGATACTATAACATTCTCCCATTTGTCCAAAACTGCTTTAAAATTGAAACAGAAGCTACAGTTACAGATATTAACACGCAGCGGTGGTGGGCGGGGCATTCAAACATCCAGAATTTCTCAATGAGGGAGAAAATAGTAAATGTGTGTGTATATATATATATATATATATATATATATATATATATATATATATATATATATATATATATAAATAAGATGCCCTTCACTTTATTTGATTGTATGGATTGATTCAGGCATGTTGACATTTGCTTCCGTTTTATATGAGATTTATTCATTGTCTCTTGGGAGACATTTGTTTTGAAAGACAACAATGCACAATGAAACATTGTGCATTCATGACACAGGTGTGACAGTAAAACTGCAGACGGGGTTGTCTGGTCACTTTATATTCTGCAGTACATCAGCTTTCTGACAAATTCTTGAGGAAGCGGATGCACGAGCGAATAAAGCAGTGCTTGAATCTCTTGGGTCTGCACCTGTGGACACCGTAACGTCTCCTCCAGATGAAGTTCTGCAGCAACTTCTCCGGAGTGTAGCAAATGGAGTTTAGAATCTCTATTGATCTATTTACACATGAGTGGGAATCGATGTTTAAAATGACTTCTGATCCCGTCTTCTCTCTGACCTTTATTGCCTGTTGCCACGGTTACCATCAGATTTCATTATTAGTAAATCCTGGACTGCTGCACACTGTACAAACCCTGTCAAGCAAAGGCAGACTCTGTTTCAGAGCCCAGCAAGGTCTGTTACATGAGCAGCTCAGATTCTGTTCTGTCCATTATGGAATCTAAGAAACGAACCTGATTTGAGGGCAAAGTACGAGCTGGCTCAGTGACACTTAAAGCAACATTGATTGTTTTGGGGGGGGTTTTAATTCGGGGGCAGTGGAACAAGCTGTAAAACACTTTGGAACATTTTAGTGAACTAGCTACAATGACACTAAATGACATATGTGATATACAGTATGTCATTTAGTGCATTTAGTCCAGGTGCAGAAATATAATACAGCAGATCATTTTCAAAATACACAAATGAATGAGCAGCAGTTGGTATTACTTTTTAAAGACTCCTAATTGGCATTATTGCCTAACTTGTTTTATTCATGTGTCTGTACATAAAAGTGTTTACTGCATTAAGAATTCAAACAGCATACAGAATTGACCTGGTCTGAGGAAACCTTTTCATCCTTGACACCAATGTTACTGCACCTCTCCTCCCACTATGATATTTTTAAGTCACCAGTATCATCATAGTCGCCATCATTAAAACAACGCTCATAGAGAGCAGCCTGTCGGAAACACCTTACACTGTGATGTTCTCACTGGTTTACAGCCACTGTACAATTTTGTCAGAATCACTTTGAGAAAGATTTAGGTAAATATTGTATGCACAGGGGCTTTAAATGCGATTTAAATTTACTGAAAATTATACTTCGTAGCCCAGCTAAGATCTTACAGGTGCAGGACTTTAAAGTGCTTGGTTATGGCTATCAAACAAGCAGAAGTCATGCCAATAACAACAATAACAGAAAGCACAAAAAAAAGAACAGTGAAGCTAAAAATGTACACACGGCTGTCAAAATCAGTAGAGAATCTTGGCTCTGCTTTGGTGGTTTCACGGGTGTCGGTTACCTCAGCCTCAGCTAGATGCTGTTTGAACGTGACACGACTCATCAAGATGAATGACTTGTGTTCAGCGTAGAACCTTATCAACCGAGGGGTAGGACTAGCTATACGTCTCCTGCCACAAGACAAAAAGGTGCCTTACGTCCAGTTTCTTCAATAACTTTGCATCTCATCCTATATTGAATAGGTTAAATAGATTACAAACATTAGGAAAAAAAATTGCAAGTTGTTTTATCATATTCTACAAGAATGAATAGCTTTTTCTGAAGGTTATGAAACCCCAGGTGGAATAATGGAAAGCTGATGGACAAGTGGCATAATTTATAATGAGGGAATTGTTATACTGATGTATTTGCAGACATCAAGTCATCAAACTCCAAATAAAACCTGATATTTGCCTTCATTTAATAACAGTCATTGTCACTTGTCTTTGCACAGATGCAGCAGATGGTGAACTCTGATTCTCGGTTCACCAGCAGCCAACAGCCAATCGAAGCAGCGCTTGGACCCAGGAGCCAATCAGGCATGAGCCAGCAAAGTCAGTTGTCCACCATCAACCAATCCCAGCTGGGGCTGAGTGGGAACTCTGTTACCCATAATTCTCCCTCACCTCCTGGAAGTAAATCCGCCACACCATCTCCCTCCAGTTCAGCACATGAGGACGAGAATGATGACGGACTCAGGGTAAAACACACACACACACACACACACACACAAACTCCTCTCCTGTTTCTGTGAGTCACTGAGTCATATCTCGCTGGGCTGTAGCAGCCATTTGTGTTCTGCTGTGTATTTTTGTGTGTGTCTGTATGACTGGTGTGTATGTGTAGACAGTGGAGAGTTGTTATGTTAATGTTATGTGTCATAATAGACCCATTCTCCCTGCATATCAACTAGATGGAAATCAGCTCCCTCACTGTTAGGTGTCTCACACTGAAACAAGCACTCTGCACCAGACTGACTGTTCATATTCTGGGGAAATGAAACCATTACTGTACTGCTGAATATTTACCAACTCATTGGTTATGTATAGAAGTATGAGTTGTAGATGGGCAACATTATAAGCAAGTCTACGGGTAATGCTTGCTTCATGAAGGATGGGGAATAGGAAACAAATAGACATTGCTTATACCTTCACAATACACTCCTACACATCTAAACTATGGCTGCTTTTGTGAAGTGCAGTATTAGCTGTACTCACTTATATAGTTCAGTTATACTAGCCACTAGCCTTTAGTAATCAAAAGCAAATTCTATATTTGACAAGGCAGATTTATTCGTAGTCGAGTTTCTAATTCAGATTAAAGAGATAAAGATGGGGTTCATTTAAAGGCCCAGAAACCATATTTTTAAATTTTTCATTGGCTTCTCCCAATGAGTAATGGGATCCTACACGAACACAATTTTCTGCCAAAGTTAGAACAGTTTTGGTTATTGAACATGAGAGATTTCTGTATTTGTCTGTGTTCCTCTCACTGGTTTAAAGTGGGAGGTGCTTAGTTGGTAAAAGATGATGTCACATACTTCCATGCACCAATCAGAATTTAGCAACATTTCAGTCACAATCTGGTGACAGTTGTGGGTTTGTTGCTCATGTTCCCAGGCTACGGTCTGATATCTACAAATCTGATCAAACCACATCCATACAGTCCTGATGAAGATTAGCTGAGGTTTTGAGTGTTATTTAAGTGAATATGGAATGTCAAAAAACACGCTTTTGGTTGCAGAAACATCCATCAGTCAGCTGCTATATTTCTCCTCTTCTCATTTTTTGTTTCTTTAGATTTTTAAAATATATATATATATTCAAAGCTCCCGTTGTCACTGACATCAGCAATCCAATCCAATGAGGTCTAGGAGTCCACAATGAAGCTCCATGTTGCTATTGGTGGGCAACTGGAGCGTCTCAGTCTTTAGTCTATAGCTGAGCTATAGTTCAGCACGTATTACATTGATATAAAACATGAGTACATTACAGACACATTATCCCTATATATCTGAAAATAAAGGTGAGAATCAGGAGAATGTGCATGTCTCAGTGATCCAGGACATGGATATCTAGTTGTAGTAAGTTTAAAAGCAGTTTTTAATTTCATCATTCATTATTATCATTGGAAACTTTATTCTTCCTATTTATTGAATCATATGCTTGTCTTTAGACAAATTTTACATTTCTGCTTGGCCAGCTGAACGGCTGTGTACTGACTAAAAGAGTGGTTTAGCATTTAATTGGAATTAATTAATTGGTAATTAAGTGTACCAGCTGAACATTGCTCTATTTTATCAGTAATTAGTGCCAAATGACATGGTTAATTCGATTGTTTTTGCTATGTGGCTGGTGTAGACGCTGTTTGTGTGTAGCCTTGGCGATTTTTAACCACTCATCTGAGAGGCTTGATCAGTTCTGTTGACTGGTGGGGAGTTTCCCCATATTTGATCTCTGTGGTTGATTCATAGCTTGACATCCAACAAGGACGGTGGAGATCACACGTCAGTCATGTGAGAGTCAATTTTTAAAATGCCAGGTTAATGATGATAGAAGGGAAAATTACTCCTAAAAGAATTATAGCCTTTTAATGATATAGTCAATTTACTACACAGCACTCATACTGCCAAGCATGTTATTTTCATACTATGCGGAGTTAGCGTGTCACGAACGGTACATAGGCGAGACTAAACAGCCACTTCACAAAAGACTTTATCAGCACAGACGACACGCTAACTCCGGATTGCAGAGCGCCGTGCATTTGCATCTAAAAGCTACAAACCACACATTTGAAGACAGTGAGGTGAAGATTCTAAGTAGAGAGAAGAGTTGGTTTGAAAGAGGAGTCAAAGAACCATTTTTGTGAAAAAAGAAAACCCCTCTTTAAACAGAAATGGTGGTCTGAGATTCAACTTGCCAACCGTTTACCACAGTGTATTAACACCATGGTCAAGCCAGTCATATGCTAATAGGTGAAACTAGGCAGGGTAAACACTCAGGAAGACTCCTCCCTGAGGGCAGGGCCTAACCAAACCCAGAGTAGCTTAAATTTCTGAGTTCTCAGACCATTTTCACAATTGAGAATGACTTCCAGATGGGAGCCGAAACGTCTTGATTCTGAAAACAGTGTCCAGATGACTACGACTGAAACCTTTTCTACTATACTACTTTTAGTTTTATATACATTTTTGCCACAGAGCTAAACTCCATCCATCCCTCTGTCCATCCATATATTTGTCCGTCCACACTCCTTTCTTCATACCTACCTGTGTCCTACTCAACCTCCTTCTCCTCCTCTTAGCTGGGCAGTGGAGGAGAGAAGAGGCCAGCATCAGTGGACATCTCCAAGAAACTCAAAACACCAAAGAAGAAGAAGCGAAAGGACCCCAATGAGCCAGTGAAGCCAGTGTCTGCCTATGCCTTGTTCTTCAGGGACACCCAAGCCAACATCAAGGCCCAGAACCCCAACGCTACCTTCGGGGAGGTGTCAAAGATCGTGGCCTCCATGTGGGATGGCCTGGGAGAGGAACAGAAACAGGTAGATCCTCCCTCTTTAATTTAGCATGCCTATGTGCTTTTCTGCAAGCCCATCACTGTAATGCCTAATGATCCCTTGAATTTTCTTTTAGCACCACCATCAGGTTTACATTTTGGTACAAAGTGAAATATCTCAACAACTGTTGGATGGATTGCAATGAAATTTGGTTCATATATTCATGTTCCCCAGAGTAAGAATTGCAATAACTTTGGGGATTCCTTGAATATTCATCTAGCACCATCATCAGGTCAAATTGTCAATTTGTCCACTACTTGGAAAATGTGGTAGTTTATGACAAAATACCTAAAACTGTTATATATTCCCATTTGTGTTTAGTGCTAAGTAGCAAATGTTAACATGCTAACACGCTAAACTAAGGAGCTTTGAGCTAAATGCTAAACATCAGCATGTTAGCATTGTCATTCAGAGCATGCTGATGTTAGCATTTAGCTAAAAGCTCCCTGTGCCTTAGTACAGCCTCACAGAGAAGCTGTGAATGGCTGTAGACTCGTAGTCTTGTTTCAGAATTTTGGCAGATGATGCAAGAAAAGAAACCCCAGCTGGAAGAAATAACATGTTTAGCCCCGTCACTAAAACCATAAAGGAAGAGTGAGATGGACGGGCGAGTAGCTACATTGTCTTTGTGACAGGAATCAACAGTTTTGCAGGGAAACATCAGCTCTAACAATACCACTGAGACTACCAGTCATTACTGAGCTCGCAAAATTGGCATGTCAACTGAATTTAACAAAGTTCAGATTCAGAGAAGAGTTGTAGTAGCTGTCTTGGGAATTCATTATTGTGGTTATGTGTTATTAGATAACTGTGACAGCTGAGGGAAATACTGTGAGCCCCATGATGATTATACCTGAGTACATGTTACATTGTTATGATGAGTCAATGCAGCCAAAATTCTGAATGTCTCACAGCACGTTGTTGATTATTGACAGCTACAGTTCACTGAAGATTTTTCACATTAATATAGTAAACTGTTTCTAATGAGGTACTGCTAATTCAGTTGATTTGTAGACATTTTTTCAAATGCTGTGAACTGTAAAGGTTGATAGTTCAGTAGTGAAGTAAAATGTTTGTGTTTCAGGTATACAAGAAGAGGACAGAGACGGCTAAGAAGGAGTATCTGAAACAACTGGCTGCCTACAGAGCCAGTCTGGTCTCACAGGTGCTACACACACACACACACACACACACACACACACACACACAGTGATAATTCAAGTTATTGACATTTAGCTGATGCTTTACAGGAGAAAATGAGTCAATCTGAAACCTGCAAACTGATTGTCTGTTATACTTTTTCTTGTTCTCCAGAGTTACAATGATCCATCTGACATGAAGCCGCCCCACTCTTCCTCCACGGCTTCTTCTTCTACCTCAATGTTTACACCCAAACCTTCAGTCTACCCTGGCCACCCAGGCCAGCACCCTTCCTCCAGCTCACTCGCCCACCCTCACCCTCCCCCTCAGCACCCTGGCATGTACATGCCATACCCTCACCCGTCGCACCCTTCCCACGCCTCAAGCCCCGGCCTCGGCCCCCACCTGCGCCCTCCTCACAACCAGATCCACCCCCAGCTCCAGGCTCTGTCCTCCAGAGGGACTGTGCCGCGGCCCAGTGTCCCCCACCAGGGAGCGCTGTCCCTTGGCAGCATGGCGGCAGCATCCACCCCTCCTCTCCAGGTCAGCCCTCCCCTCCACAGCCAGGCACACCTGGGAGGGCTGCACAGTCCACACCATCAGCACCAGCAGCTCAGTGGACACTCACTGGGAATGACGCACTCACCTTCCTTCACACAGGTCAGTCACACACTGAGTGTACATCTTATAACTTAACATTTGGTTGATACATTGGTCTCCATCTGTTAGTTTACTTATTTGTTCAGTGATATTATTCAGTAAGTCGGACATGAAATCATAAAGGATAAATACCGTGAAAACCCCCCCAAAACAATAATGTGGTAGTCCGTTTCTAAGTACCTTGTGACTTCCCTACCCTGTCCATAGCACTCAGCCCCAAGCCCAAATATATAGTTTAACAGCTGCTCACTGTAGTTTTTATTAAACGGTACTCAAACAGGATGAAAAAGTGTTTGTTGGGGACTATTTCCAGCGGCGGATTAATCCACATGTGGTGCTCTAGTGAGTATTTGGGGCAGCAGGACAGTGTGTGTGGGATTGAGTCAAAACAAACTACAGTGTGTATGTGTGTGTGTGCGTGTGTGTGTGTGTGTTCATGGTAATGAAGGAACATGTCAGCCAGTGCAACAGTCTGGCTCAGGGATGTGTTTTAATAGTTTTTGGACAACAATGGAGCTCTATGGCACAGAGGAAGAAGATACATCAGGCTGTGATACACACACATAGTTCATTGTTGGTTTTGGTCTTTTCATGGGATTTGTTGACAATATGAATATATCTTCAATACATGTAGAATATTCACCAACCTTATCGTTTAAATACTACTGCTGAGATTTGGATCAAACTTGCCACTAGTCATATCTACCACAGTAGCTGCAGTACATGAAAGTTATTGCATATGTCCAGCCATCCATGCTCTGCAACCTTTTGAGATCATCAAATTATGCCATATTGGATTTTCCACCATTTTGAGTTTTTCTCCTGACATTTTAAGTTAAAAAAGAGCACAAAAAAATGTTTTTCAGGCAGAACAAGAAGAAAATCAATAAAAAAGCTTATATTTAGTCAGGCAAACTAATGGTTTGAAACACAGATCGCTTCTGACCTCACAGGGTAATGAAATAAAGGGGAACAGGGTCATAAAAAACCTTTTGGTGACTATTACAACACTCCATGTGAAACTGATTGAACACTTTGAGACTGAGATTGACTCTCAGTGACTACATGCCAAAAGAAGGAGATGCAAATAACCTTAGAAAATGTGTTTGTGTTAACATGACAGTTATGTTTCTCTGTAGGGCTTGGTTAATTCACTATTAATTCACTATTAAAATTCATTGACTTTCAGTACAAATAAATTGTGATGATGCAATCACATCATGGAAACATTTTACATAATTATTTTGTCCAAATTAATGATTCCAAGCAAATTATAATTAAAGAGTGATAAAATGAGTTATAAGGGTTTTGTTTTACACATTTAAAAAATTTTGATTGATGCAGTGTTATAACAGTGGTACACACATCAATTGGACTATTGTACATGTGATATTTCATACATTTTCATACATATTGTGTATATATCAATGCAGCAAAAATATTAATATTGTCCCAGTCTTTGATGCTATTGAATATTTATTGAATGCATCACAGGTGGGGAACAACATCAGCTGTGCCCCAATCATACATACTAACTGTATACAGTATACTATATGCTGATCTTTACCTTCCACATGCTTCACCTCTTCATACTGAGAGAAAATGATGCAATGTGCCGTCGGATGCCAATTTAAAATGTTTTACTAGCGACTTCATTTTTTGTTTTGTAGCTTTCTGTAGCTGTCTCACCACCATTCACTATTTACTATTTTCATTTTTTGCTGTGGCTCCTCCATTTCCTTTCTGCATTGTATTGTTGGAAAATAGTGTACATCAACAGCTCACTCAAAAATCAACCATCTTTTTGTACGTAATAATTTTGTTACTCCTCCAATGGGAACACTTTAGTTTGGAATTGGATCACAGCTATTGTTTCCTCAGTAGTCTTCAATTTGTACTTTCCTCTATGGGTCATCAAACCATTTCTAAGACACACACACACACACACACACACACAGTCAGTCTCCCCATTTCCTCGAGCTAACAGCATCTTGCTGATTTAAAGTCTGCACGGAGGTGGATGGAGACAGATGAATATATCAGCAGATGAGACAAAACACACACACACAAACAGGGGAAATGAGGTGGGTGCTGGAATGGAAGCGTTTCCTCGTGGATGGCAGTACTGAACAGACCAGAACTGTATTGAATTGAAAACTGATAATAAATCCAGCCTATCCTAGTTGCATTAATCCTAATTATTATCCAGTCGTACTGAACTTTGCTGCTGGATTAGATGACCTCTGTTTGTCGATGTCTGCCTGTGTGATAACATACAGACTTTTGGTTGAATTTCGGTCCGACTTGACTACGTCTGTCCCTGTCTACCTATCTCATGTAATACTGTCAGTCAGTCAGTCAGTCAGTCAGTCTATCAATCAGCCCCTCTGCCAGGTTTCTCACTGTCAGCTGGTCAGTTGATAGTCACTCTATCAAGACATGAGGAGGAAGAAGACAAGTGGCTGTGATGTGAATTTGAGTTAAGACAATGCAAGACATGATAGTGCGAGTGTCTCGTCCAAGCAGTTAAAAATGCGGGGCTGCCACGGAGTCTCACTTCCCATTTTACACCCCTGTTTATAGTGCACTTTTAAATCCCACACTTCCATAATCCCCCTTTCTCTCGCCTCCATTTTGCTTATTTTAAGCAAAAAAAAAAAGAGAAAGAGCAAACCAAAAAAGACAAAATGAAGGGGAAAAGGAGAGGACACAGTGACAGAGCTCGAAACTTTTTTTTCTTTGAGTGAAGAGTGAGAAATGATGGGGGAAGGGAGAAAGAGAGAGAGGGGAGAGAGAGAGAGACAAAAGAGGCAGATGGGGTCTTTGTGAAGGAGTGAAGGAGAAGAATTTGCTCAACAATGGATGAATAGGTGAGGTAGAGGAGGAGAGGGGGAGGAGAGGGGGAGAACCCAACCACCTGCTGTCCTCCTCTTTCTCCTCTTTCACTCTCAACACTCGGATTAACTTCCCTTTCATCCTCTCTCTCTCTCACTCACACACAAACACACACTCCTGCACTTTGTCACTGCACTCGCTTATTTTTCCCTCTTTCAATCTCTCTCTCCTCCCTCAAGTATCTTTTGGTTAGAGGCATGCTCACCTCCTTTTCCTTCTCCTCATCCCCCTCTTTCCCTGCTTCCTCCTCTCCTCTTACCTTTTCATCTCCTCTTCACTCGTCCACAGCTCTCCTCCTCCCTCTCTCCCTGGCAGATGATAAAATCAGCAAGACACTCAAAACTGTAATTACTGCTGATAAACCTGTGACTGATATCTGTCTCCTTTTCACTTCAGTTGCATTCATTCATATCCCTGTTAATCAGAAACTGTTTTACCAAAGACGTGCTAAAGGTTGGTTTGCTAAACCCATCAGCTGTCTATGGACTAATTCAGGTTGAAGTGGATGTAAACAAGCCATCATTACTGCGATGGCATCTCACATTCATACCTGCGCAATAACACTGTGATGGATGTAAAGGATTTCACTTTTTAACCACCTTTGCCAAGAAATATGACCTGTTGCATGTGAAAATATTATTTCAATTAAAATATATTTATATAGCGTCAATTCATAAGTGCAACTTTTCCAATAGAGCAGGTCTAGACCGTACTCTTTATAATATTAATTACAGAGACCCAACAAATCCCACCATGAGCAAGCATTTGGCGACAGTGGCAAGGAAAAACTTCCTTTAAGAGGCAGAAACCTCGAGCAGAACCAGACTCAGGGTGGGCGGCCATCCTGAGTCTGTTTGGGGTGAGGGGGGGGCACAATGCAAATTCAACATAGATTTGTTTTTTAAAATAAAAATAATGTAATGGTAGTGGTAATATTAATAAAATAATAATAATAATAGGAATGATAGTGATAGGAATAATAATGATAATAATAGTAATAAGACTAATAATAATTGTAGCAGCGGTCGTCGAGCAGGGGGCAGCAGGTGGCCCGCAATCATAGATCCAGACTCTGCAGCTCCGGAGGCAGAAATACCTGCTGAAATATAGTCAACAAAATTCCATCGAAATAAAGGTTCTAAACTTAAACAGTTTTCAAAGTCTAACACTGTTTAGATTACATGGCAAATTAAAAGTATGCTGAATTAGCTATTAGCAGCTCCTGTTTGCAGTGTACCCATAGATGTACAGACAACCATCATTGGATTACTTTGATACTGAAAAAAAAAACATTAAAAACATGATGATTCTCAGGCAAGTTCTGACATTATTAGGCGCGTCTAAGCAGATTTATGAACGTTTATTTGCTATGGACATCAGAGATAATGGTATCCTCAGAAAGTGTGAGTCACACTGGAAATTATTTTAAGTGTTTTAAAGTACCTTAATATCCTCCATGAGCTGTGTGTCACAGCCACTGCGGCTGCTCCAACAGCTGACCGTGTAGGTTAACGAACCGAATCAACGGGCCAAACTACAATAACTAACTTCCAGTTGTTTTCAGAACACCAGCATGCACCTGTCCCCCCACCTCACACAGCATCTTTGCCTTACGTCTCCCACTCAGCACACCCCCTTCAACTTTCATGTACCCTCACAGTTTGAAAGCCACTGGTCTAATAGACAGCTAGGATTCCTTTACCTGCAAATCACCAAAACCAGATGTTTGCTCCAAAATTTTCCAACCTCAACTTTGGAAAAAACTGGAATGAAACAACACTTCCATAACAACTTCCATGAAATGAATTTCACTTCGCTTCCAGCATGACCTATATTGCACGGACACACAAATGCATCTTGCCACTGCAATAGCATTGCTCATCTGGTATCTCAGTAAACTGTGTACCAGCAACTAGAATATTATTTGTTTTCCATTTCTCAGTGTGATCAGCTGTTTACACACTCTGCATACACGATGAATTATAAAGAGGAATTTTTTAGACTTATTAAGACTCTAGCTTTTTTTAAATTCCAGGGCTACCCCTCCTCCCTCCAGTCTGACTACCAGCCAATAGGAGGAGGAATGCTAAATGGTGGAGCAGTGATGTCATCATCAGTGGACTACCACCAGCTGGGTCGACACACGCCAAACCACCACCCCTCTCTGGACTGGAGTACTGATTACCATGGCAACGGGTAGGTATTAGGGTTCGACTGTTACATGTTAACACCCCTTGAACATCTTGTTTTTGCTGCCCCCCTCTCTCTCACCTTGCTGCAGTGATGTTCAGGTGTCCTCCAGGACAGGGGTGTGGTTACAGGTTCAGAGCACATTTTTGAACAAACCCAACTGCATCCATCGGTGGTGCTGGGTGGAACAGGCTTGAAACTTTCAACCAGGGAGGGCAGCAAAACACTGTTTTTCAGCCTGCTGTTAAGTTACTCTTTAAAGGCAAATTTTGAAATTTCTACACCAAATTTCCAAGTCAGTGTAGAACAGCCTCTGAAGCCCAGGATACTACTAATAACTAACAAATAAACAAAAAAATGATTTACACGTTGGACAGCGCTTCTGTTGCTAGGGTCTTGTTTAAATTGGCTCGTCAGCATTTGAATCTGTCAAAAAGAATGCCTTTGTCCTTTAACAAAGCAATAAAGTCTTACAGGGTAAAATGACTGTTGCCTAAAAACAAAGAGAGTAGCACCGAGGGTGGATTTCAAGGGCACCCAGACCCCCTCTCCTGGCTTGTGTGGAATTTGATCAAAATGTGTTAGAAGTAGTAAAAGGATTCTCTGAGTACTCTGCAAGCTGCATCCATCGATTGGAAGAGGTATTACCCTGATGTAAAAATCAAACCTTAATATAAGCCCCATATATTGAAGCGCTGGGACTGATGTCACATACTGTAAATACCACTGTACTGGTCTTTATCCTCACTTCTTGTTTCTCCTCTCCTCCTGCAGAGGTCTTCAGAGAGACAAACATCTCTATCTGAGCTAATCTCAGGACAAAGTGACACCAAACTTCAACCAAGCCCTTCTACTGCCACACCATGGAACCTCTAGCCTCATCTCCACATGAACCCAGGCCAGCCTAGTCCAACCTTCACCCACTGAGGACTCAACCAACAGACTACCTACACTTGAACCAAACTTGAGTTCAGCACTTCAAACAAAAGCCCAAGCAGTAGAATAATGGGACATTTCTGTACTACAGTGTCTCTTCTACGGGACAACAGGACAGCGTTAAGAACAGGAAGAAGAAATACTTTCTTCCAGCTCCTGCATGTCCCGTGGCTGGTCTGACATCTGTTATTGGCTGTATTTTTTCTACTGATCATTTACGGCAGAAGACATGCTATGATTTGAATTGGAAATGAGTATACCAGCGAGGAGAGGTAGGAAGGTCCTGTGCTGTGAACCATGATGATACTGTAGATGTATATACTCCATCTTCTTCAGAAGGGGATATTCTGTCTAATTTCCTGTCTGCCCTAAAAAGTTCATATCCAGTTCCTCATTTGTAAAGATGGTGTCTACCGTCTGGTCCAAAATGCTCTGAAGAGCAAGTGTAAATTGCTGTAACATAATTGTTTGAGCTGTTGATTCAAAGCCAATTGATTTATTTTTTTCTTTGACCTCGTAGTTGCTGTATCCCTCTACGGCCAAAGTGAAGAGAACACGGCACACAAATGAAGGGTTGATAACCAAATACTACACGTGTGTTTCCCAGCTGGTTCTTTAATTATATGAAATCAAGCCTTCGATCTGATGCAGTATGGACTGAAGTCCCACACACTGTCTGTAGAGAAAGAAAACGTACCGTGAATCTGAACAGAAGCAGTGTTGAACGGAGTGATAATGGCTGAATTCACAGAGCTTTATTCAGCTAAAAACAAACGAGAGAAAGAGGTGGAACAGCACCTGAAGCTGTTTGTTGCCTTTTTAACCAGGCGCTGACTGTGAATAATTGTGTACGATTAAAGAACTTTCATTGTTCTCTGGCAGTGAGGTTCAGATCTGCAGGGTAGAAATTCAATGTATTTTAGTCCTTGAAATAATGAAATGTCAAACAATTCTTTGTTGAAAAAAAAGAAACAAAAATAGTCCTTTGTACGATGACAGCTCCTCCTCCAGGCATATGTCTGTTGATAATATTGATTTGGATCCAAACTGTGCGTGTGTGAGTGTGTGAAGTGTTAATGAGAAGGCAGAGTGGTTGATTGGGCTGCACGGTCTCTTTTGTCATCTCTGTTTCTCTGTGCACAGAGGCTATTTAAGAAACTATAACTGTTGCTGGGTTGGCTGTGTTTTAATGTTGTTTTTTTAATCAAATCAAGTTTTGTTTTAGTGTTAATGATGATGATGATGATGAGAGACACGTCTCGCTCGCTCTGTATCTCTTTGTATTAATGTGTTTTTTGGCAGATGAAAGGACTCTGGGCAACAACAACCATGAAGATTTTCTTATTTTTAGATTCTAATAATGTGTTTGAGAATAAAGTCAGTGCTGCATTGATGTGCAGTCATTACTCCCAAACCTGCCTCTTTTATGTGGTTTATTTCTGAACAGTTTGTGACAGTTGCATTAATTACCTGCACATAATAATGTACACCTTTACCACTCCTGTGACACAGTATACTTTGTGTTTGTATCACGTCCTTTGCATTTATGCAAAGCAGCTAAGCTGTAATCGCAAAACAAATGTCTTTGAAGTCTCAGAAAATATGTATTTTTAACCTCTGTTGGCTCAAACTGGATCTTGTCAAAATGGTTCAAACAGAAATTTGATTAGGTTCTCGACACTTTTAAAGCCACACGAGCCATGTGGTGTGCTAGTCCACCACTTTGGCCCAGACTGAAACACTGTTGGAGTGATTAAGTTTTGTACCAATATTTATGGACTCTCAAGAAAGAATCCTACAGACTTTGGTGATATTTGACAATTGCAATTTGGTAGCGACATTAATGTTCTGCAGAGGATGAACTGTAGTAACTTTGGTGATCCTCTGACTTTTTCTCCTGCGGCATCATTTGGTCAGAATTACACTTAGCATGCAGTGGACTCTTGTTTTGATTGTGACTCATAAAAAATGCTGGTAAAATTTTGGTCTAGCCTCAATTTGTGTCTCATGTATTAGCATTACATTCAAGTCACAGAGCTAAGCATTCGTTTTACTGAAAGATAAATCCCAGATGAAAACAACACTTACCGCTTCTACAAAGGTATTTCCAGATTCCTCAAAGACACTGTCCGCTGCACAGTAAAAGACATTTTTATCCATTTTCCAAGTTACCAAACGAAGGGCCGTGCTTGACATACTGAATTATGTCCTTCCAATTTGTACAAAACAAAACAAATATAAAAGTGCTGTTGTGTCTGAAAATATAAAATAATGGGAAGAGACATTAAAAGCTGCACTAGTCAATATTTTTTATATTAACAATGGATCAAATTTGTAATGTGATAGCACCTGCTCAGACCCACAGAGTACAATCGCGAGACTCTGCAGTTCCCTCCAGCTTTTGAGAGCCTTTTAGCTTCTTTCAGCTCGTTGTTTTAGTTTTACAGTTCACAACTTTACCGTTTTGGTTCAGTCTCACCGCTCTCATCGTCGTCATTCCCAGCCGCAGCAGCCAGCTGTTTTCAGTGAAGAAGCTCTGATAAACCCACTGTCCACTGGTGAACGTAGCGGAGCATTTAGCAGCTAAAGCGCCAGATATTTTTCTCAAGAGTTGGTGGAGACAAAAACAGAGCTAAAAGGAGAGTGAACATTGGACTTACTGTACATTCATCAGGTGACAGAAACACAACTTCCGATGCTAATGTTGCTCCACGTCGGCTGGATGTGTAAATAGATAACAATTGCTAACAAATTATCTATAAAAAAAATCAGGTGATAATATGTCAAACGATGTTCAACTTGTGGAATTCTGCCTCCAAGTGGTCAAAAAATTGATTAATGCTGCTTTATTATGGACAAATATATACGATAAGACTTTAATTTCATGTCATACAAACAGACATTCAAATGTAGTGATAATACACGAGAGGCACAAACTGGGGCTAAATTTAATTTTACTTTTGAGAAACGTCAACAAAACCACAGGCTCAAAGTTTAAACATAGCACCTGCAAATGTCAGGTAATGGACATCACTGTAACGGGCCTCTCTCTTTTTTGCTGGTTATAAGATTAAGAGCCATTGTTATGCATTGATGTGTTCGTGGTTTAAACTACAGGAGCTGCTTTCTTGTTGCAGTAATCCTCATCTTCATGGTTATTGGTCTGATTGACACTAGCAGGCATAATTAATGATTAATAATCAAATCAGCTACATGTGGTGCACTAATGTAGCGACTGTGCCAGAGCTGAGGGGACACTAATAGTTCTGACTGTATAAATTACAAGTACATATATATATATATGTGATGTATGTGTGTGTGTGACTAGTCTACAGGGTTTGGGGGTGAGTCAGAGCCCACCAGGCATTTTTTCTTTTGCATTCAACATTTGCATTTCACACACAGATGCCTGGGAACAAAACAATAAAAAAAGGTATTGGTGGTGTAGTCCAGGTGTCAGTGCAGGCTGGTATTTAGTAATATCTATCAATCAGTCATAATGCCTAACTCTTTATTTGTCTATGTGGGGTTTTTTCTCTGACAAGAAAGAGTTCCATACTTTGAGTGCATCTATTTCCAACAAAACAATCCTGTGCCGATTATCACCAGTGTCAGTAGTTAAACCTTAATCCTGAACTTTTCAGGAAACCTCAAGCTTCACAAAATAGGGCCGTTTTCTCTTCTTCCTAAGTGACAGCTGTATACATTTGACATTTTGATATTTTGAAAGATTTCACCAAATGTCAAAAACTGGTTTGATTCTGTTCTGTCAACCGTTCTTGAATAAATTAGTCTTTTTTGTAAAATAATGTGTTTAGCCTGTACACACAGCCTCTATCAAGCAGATTAGGTGCTGCTTTAATTACATTTTGTCTCCAGAAAGTGCCATTTTAATTCTATCCCTGTCATGAATCAAAGCTTACAGTTACACTGAAGCAGCAGGTACACACTGCCCCCCAGTGGCAACAAGAGAACTGCACCTAGTTCCTACTCTGTTTTCACTTTAAAAGGTACATTAGTTCAGTGGATCATTTGAAATTCAGCACAGTTTAAAGTTGTGTTTTAAGACAGCAGTAAATTGGGGTTTTGGGGTGCTTTTGGTCACTAAAATCCATCTCTATGTCATTTTTTCAGTTTGAATTCCACACAATACTGACAACTGTCCCTCTTCTTTAACTGATTTGGTGTTAAGTGCTTTAGTGTAATGATGAGTCACTATTTAACTAGAGTGGCGAGATTAAATAAGTCATGATAAAATAACATTATTTGAGAAAACAATAGCTGTAATGACCAAATAAACCCACATGACTACAGTGGAGTTCGTGGGTTCGATTCCCGGACCAGACCAACATCACACGATCTCTCTGGGTGGAGTCTGCATGTCCTCCCCGTGTTACCGTGGGTTCTCTCCGGGTTCTCCGGCTTCCTCCCACCGTCCAAAGACATGCATGTGTAGGTTAATTGATAACTCTAAATTGCCCGTATTGAATGAATGTGAGAGTGAATGGTTGTCTGTCCTTGTCTGTGTCTGTGTTAGCCCTGCGACGAGTTGGCCACTGTCCAGGGTGTACCCTGCCTAAGGCCCAAAGTCACTGGGATAGGCTCCAGTCACCCGCGACCCCTAACGGGACCAAGCGGTAGAAAATGGATGGATGGATGGACTACAGTGGATTTGGGAAGCTGGGTCCCTGGATACTGTGGTAGAGGGCCTTTAAAGTTGTAATTACCAATATTTCTATATTAAAAACAGGGGGGAAATGACCATGTGTAATGTGATAGGTGTTACTCGGAGTGGCAACCCCACAGAGAATTATCACCAGACTCTGCAGTTCCTCTTAACAATGCGGCGTTTTAGCATCTTTCAGCTCATCATTTTGGTTTTAAGGCGCAAAACTTTACTGTTGTGTCTGTGTCACTTCTCTCATAAACCTCATATTCAGCAGCAGATTCAGCAAAAAAGTTCTGATAAACTCACTCTACACTACCTGCCCCGCATCAAACAGCAGCCAGACAAAGTTAGCAACTAGCTAAAGAACATAATTTACATTACTTACATTCATCAGGTGACTCCTATGAATGATAATGTTGCTCCATGTCTGCTGGATGTGAAAAGAAGCAGCTATTTGCTAACAAGTTTTTGCCTGCAGCATTTTATCATCAATAAATCATTGATTGATTCATTGACTGTTGAGTACTTTGTGTGCTATGAGTATGAAAACAGGAAGAGTGTGTTGTTGTTCCTATTTTGGAACTACTGCGTTTTTGTTAGCATGCTTAGCAACAAGAAACAACAAGGCTTCTGAGAAATGGGATATCGACTCTGAGACTGAGAATTAGCAGCATTACTGATATCATGGTGTGAAATATATTCTCCATGATCTTATTAAATTCTAGCAAGGAGACAAAATTGATTTGACAAGTATAAACTGCTGAAACATTTCCTGGTTTGATACAAGCAATGTATAACATTAAACATGGTTAGTCGTGAATGTAGAATGTGTCATTATTGGCAAGAGATAAATCATCAGTTGGTTGTCAAGAACATGAATATTGAATGTGGGGGGGCTATTGCAGCCGGTAATAATTATCTGTAGATTAGGCTGTAGTCTATTTGGTTAGGGACATCCAAGCAAAGGTTTAATGCACTTTGTCCTTAAATAATCATTTTTATTAAGGATCTAATGGTCGTTCTTAATGAATGTTTGCGCAAAATACTTTGTTAGTATGTGTAGACTATGTAAGATGTATTATGTAGGTTGCAGTTGTTATTTCATATAATAAAGGTTGAATGTTGTCTAGATTGTGTTGGATCACTGGATGCTAAAGCCATATGGTTTTTTTTGTCTGCCTGGATCTTGGCACCTTGGCAAAGCTAATTCCACGACTTAAAACGAATGTGGGCCAGGGGCCAACAGCCCATTCCCTTCTTCCTACCCCCTACTTCCAGTGCCCTTGCTCGTACCACACCCATCTTCGAACTTGGCCTTTATTTTGATCTCAACTACACACCTATACAGTTTCGTCTTACATGGTTGTGACGCTATCACATTGACAAAATCTGTCCACAGACAGACAAACACCTCACAAAGTACTCAAAACCGCCTCTGTGGTAGTTCCCGCTACAGTAGGTGTCTCCAGGACCACATTTTGCCATAATGACACACAGACTCACAAGGTGAAATCAATACTAGCCACACTGTCGCAGCTGGTAAATACACATAACACCTTCAAATAATAAAGAGTGGGTCAGCGTAACAGATCACAGTGACTCAGGGTTCTGCACAGCAGAAGGGTTGAGAAAACACATTCACATGTTGAGACGGTAAAAGTTTGATAAGTCTTAACCAAACTGCCTGTAGACGGCATTTAGAGGTCGGCAGTGTTACCAGGGAAACCCAACACACTGCAAACAGCCATCCTGGTGCCAAAACAGAAACCGAATCCAGCAGTGACACAGAAGCCTCTGCAACCTGCTACAATCAGCACAGAGGTCACTGCTGTTTCCGTTTGTTTCCTGTTCACGTTAATGTGCTGCCTTGATCACTGAACTGTAAGGATGTTTTTTGTGTATTTCACTTACTGCTGTTTTTAATTTTGTCTCAGTTTTTGGTGTTAAGTACTCATAGGTGTTTCAGCACTATACTGTCATTCAAATACTGAAATATATTGTACTTAAGGCTGACCGCAATGTATACATAAAGAATAATAAATATATTTAAAAATAACATTCCATTTTAGCCCAGTATCTCTCTGTGTACATCTTACACCGTACCAAACAACAGCAAAAGAATCTCACATCAAGGTTCAAATAGTAGCTGTTCTGGAGCTGGATGATCACGAAATTAAAAAAATTGAGATCATGTGGCATGGCTGAAAACTCCAGCACAGCTACTAAATGAACCTTAAGGTCAACTGCTGTTACAAAGGTCAACAATGAACTTTGAAAGTCAAAAATAAATAGGTTTTTTACTCAGTGTTTATAATTACAAAAATAAAACTACCCCATCTGTAAAACACCCAGAAATAAAATTTTGTAGCAGTTCATAACATCACATTATCAACATATGAAGGCATTAGTCTAACACTAAGATTCATAAAATTTCATCCATTAAATATGGTATGAGCAGTTAGCGTATTTTCCTCTCCAGTGCGGTGGGTGGTCGGCTGGACGTCTTCTCAGGAAGCACCAGCCTCAGCTTCCTCCTTGGGGAGGATCCTCCTTCCTCTGACAGGTACTCCTGCTGCAGCAGTGCAGCAGCTGCAACTGCATCACCTGTGGAAGATACACTCTGTGTAGACATACTTGGTGCAGAGATACCTGATACACACACATCTGCTGCCTGCATGCTGCCTCCTGACACCCCTGCTGCAAGTCCTTCAGTTAGAGCCACACCCCCAGCTGACATATTGACTGTCGACCCAGCTGGTACATGCCCCATCTCTGTCTGACTGTTATTGTTTGACAGATTCTCCACAGTGGTTAGTGGTCCAGGAGCCTGAGAGGTCACCCCAAACGAACCATCCACACTTGGAGGTGCCTGAGTTGGGAGAGAGAGGCTCTCCTTGGTCTGGGGTGCTTGAGATTCAGAGGGCAGCTGATGTACTTCCCCAGTCTGCAGGCCTGGTCCCTGGGCTGGATCAGACTTCAGTTTTGCTACAAGAGGAGAGCTGTCAGAAGGTGGCCGACTCTGTGAGAGGGACTGCGCAGGTGGGATAGCTGGGTTTGCTGCTAAGATCGAGGCTAGTTCTGCAAGCTGGGAGGTGTGAAGAGGAGAGGTATGTATTGCACTTGCTTGCAAAGGGTTAGCATGTACAGTGTTAGCTAGAAGAGAGGTAGTAGGAAACGTGAGGCCTACACCAGCTTGCCTACTGAAGCTGTCTGGGGCACCACTTGGAGCCATGTTGGGCCCACTGATTGCTATGCTAGGAGCAATGGATTTAGCTGGATAGCTGGGGAACAGTGTGTTAGATCCTTGGGCTATGGTGTTGAGCAAAAAGTTCCCTCCTTGAGAGAGGCTGCTGGCAGTCAGTTGTGAGCCCACTGAACCAGTGTTGGTAGTGTGATTCCTGTCAGTGGTAGAGAGGGATACGGGATACTGCACGGAAAGCTGAGCACTCCCTAGTTCCAATCCAGCTCCCTGATACTGAATACTTCCTGCCTGCAAGTTTTGTCCCTGTCCAATGGCAATAGCAGAGGCTGATTGGTCAGCAATATTGGTGGTGTAGCCAGATTGGGAGTTCTCTGGGTGTGTATTCTCTCCCTCGTCACCTTCTGTACTTCCCTGGCTGCGTTGCCCACTTTTGGAAGTCATTTTTTTCTGCTTAGAGGATGTTTTGCTTTTCTGTCCTCCTCCTCTGTCTTCTTCTTCCTTCTCTTCCACACCATCCTCAGTCAATCTTTTAGTGATGGATTTCTTCATTTTCTTGCTGCTACCCTTTGTTTTCTTACCAGACTTTCCTTTCCCTTCCTTCTCTTCTCTTTGTTTTCCATCCTGCCTTTTATCTTTACTCTTCTTTGAGTTGCTTTTCTCTGAGTGGCCGTGGTCGGTTTTCCTCTTAGGATGGACTTTGCTTTTTTGTAGCGGGTTCAAGTTTAGTTTAACCTTCAGTAACCGGCTTGACTGGACTTTAGCTTTGTGTCCTCTTACTCTTCCTCTGTCCTTGTCTCTGGTGGTCCACTCTTCCTCCTCCCTCTTTCCTCTTCCTCCCTCGTCCCCTTGACTTTTTCCTTGCTCTAGGGTTCTCGGACTCTCCAGATCAAACGTTACGTTTCTTGTTGCTCTTCTCCACTCTGTGTTCTTCAGCATGTCAGACTGGTTGTGGTTAACATTCCTACCCCTGTCAATCTGTCTGTACTGAGAAGGGAAGTCATCAAACAGAGCAGAGTCTCTCATGTTGATGTGAATCCTCGCTTGTCTCATGTTCTGCTCTGGTGGTCTGTATGTCCTGTGGCACCTCTCGCAGTGTAAAGTCTCATGTCTTCTGCTCTTACCTTCCATATCAGTACTGTGACTCTCTCCCATCTCTCTGTTTGTCTTATAATCAGTCAGGGTCTCTGGTCTCTGACTGAAGATTTCTTTCCATGGATAAGAGGAAGAATTGGTGTTGCTATGAGAAAAAAGCCTGTTAGGAATGTCCCTGTTAAAGATTCCCTGTTGAGTCCCCCTTTCGTCCTCTGTCATCATCCTCATTCTCCTCTTCTCTCTTTCCTCCTCTGCCTCCATACCTCCATTTATCCTGTTGTTCCCTCTCATCAGGTTCTGCCCCATCCTTCTCTGTCCTTCGGTGCTACAGTCCAGGCACCTAAAATGACTGAGGTTTTCATCAGCTCTAGACCTAAACTGGCCACCATGGCCATCTATCCTTGCATCTAACGTCATGGCTTCCGTGTCCCAAGGCTGGCTGCTATTTGCTTGCAAGAAGAGGTCCCTCCTCTTTTCACTAACATCTAGGTGATTGACATGGTGATTCGCAACTGTGCTGCTTCCCTCTTCTTCCTCTTTTTGTCTTTTACTTTCTTTCAGTTTCTTCCTCCGAGACACTTGATGGTAGATCAGGACTACAAGCAGGGTCAAGCCAACACCACCTGAAGCACAGCAGGACAGGTAGGATTTTAAAATTTGTTGGGATTTACAATTGTTAAAGGCTATCAGAATTATCAAAGTTAAATCATAAATAACAACTTTAATAAATAAAGTCCTCAGGGGCACCACTCTTCTTAAAGATGAGAAATTATTCAATCAATTGATTGAGTCTCATAAAATGCACTAAACTATCACTTTGGAACTCTGATTAATAATTCAATTAATAACTATAACCAAAATTACCATTAATAGCTAGTAGGTTGAAGGATTTGGAGTCAACATAAAAGAGATTGGCAAATTATTCACTCTAAAGAGTGTGGCTCTGTTAAAGGGCCAAATTGAAGTGTACATGTGAACTGTGTAGAATAAACGGTGCCAGGTTAAAAGAGAGCTAGTTAGCATGCAAAGACTCTGTCTGTGTGAAGCATAACATTAACTAACATCAACTTAAAATGTGGCTACCAAATCCAAAAACGCACATCACAACAATAAAATTCAGAGAAAATAAATCAATACATGTACATTCACAAAAGTAACACAGTCCTGTGCTTAGCCGTGTGCTCTGCTATGCTATGTTATGCCCAGTTATATGTTCGGTGGTCATGTTACCAGTCCATAAAGGAAGAAGTTGCTTTGAAGTTGCTATGATTATCTGGCAGTCCCGTTTAGCCAGGCAGGGCAGAATGTTGGTTCCGATTGAAGAAAGTCCTTGCTGTGCAGATGGAGGACCCGGTCACTCCGTCTGTTGTTCTCCTCAAAGTCAGTTCTTAAAGTTAGCTGGCAAACTGTGTGTGGCAGCTGTCAGCGGTAACTGTTGTTGCAGGAATCTTACGCAGGCCCTCGCATTGCTGCTGTAAGAGAGAGAGTTCAGTTGTGCTGTTTGTCTGCTCCGAGCAGAGAGAGGTAGAAGAGTTCGGTTAGCAGTGAACTAACCAGAAATCTTAAGGCAAAGACAGGCCCTCATGTTGCGGCCGTAACCCTTTGTTCTTCGTCTGAGGATCTGTGGCCGAGGAGAGAAGAGCGGAGAAAAGAGAGAGAACAGTGGCCGCTGACCCCTTTTATTGACCTGGTAACATCACGGGTTGCAGGTCAGACTGACCAGTGGTAGCTGTAATGCTGAGATCAATGGCCCTCTTTGTGGAATGCTGATAAAAGTTTAGTTAAAGTCCCACAAATTAATGAATTCAATGGTGGAGTGCCCATGGTCGAGAGTTTCCCAAGCCATCTGTGTCATTTATCATCCTTAGCTCATCATCATCCTTAGCTCCTGCATTGAGGGGTTACCTTAATGCGTCATAATTACAACGTGAGTGCGTATACATGGATTGTGGTTGCGCAAGAACAAGGACTTGAAGGTGGAGCTTTCTTCTAAGCCTGGTGCATTCTTGCCCTGGAAGTACACATGCCTCAAACGTTTGTAGGGATGCTCATGGTGTGAATATTTAATTTGGAGGGCTGCAACCATTGAGGCGATCTCGTCAGCAGTAGAAGAGAATGCCGAACGAAGCTCTCTGTAGTCATTTCTGACATTGGAAGGTTGAGACTGAATACACTTATGGACAGCTTTAGAGCTGGTCTTCCACACAAGTTTAACTTTCTCCCTTTGGGTTGCATGAGGCAAGTCAGTTAGATGGGGATCAATGATTGGTGGCTAAAGTAATCGTCAATGTGGCGATGACAGTTCAGGATAAAAATGTTAATATCCTTAGCTATAAACTCAAGCACTTCAAAGCGGGGACACTGTGAGGTCATTTCTGGTGAAGGCGAGACTAAGCTAGCACTTCTGTAAACATGTGCATCATATGCTACACTTCTCTCTGGTTGAGAGGCAGGAGCTGAATAGCTCTGAAATGTTCTAGTCCCCCTTTTAGAGGGATGAGCACTGATGAATGTGTCGTGCATCAGTGGCTGAGAAGAACATGATGGGGCAGAATATCTCCTAGAGGATAAACTACATGTTTCCTCTCTGTCTGTTTCAGAGAGATGGGAAGTCAGGTAGCTGTTACCTCTGTCTCTGAGTGGAGGCTGAGTAACTGACTTAATTCCCAAGGACTCTGGGTTGGTTGGGGACTGTTGCCATCTTCTGAGTGGATGGGGAGAATCACATTGGCTGAACGTCTGTGGTGGGGAAAGACGTTCTGATCTAATCCCTAACAATTTCTCTTTGTGTGAAAAGAGATCTGACTCTGCTGAGTGCAGGTCTTCTAAGTAGCGCATGGCTTTCTTGTTAGCTGTCTGAACCTATCCTTTGTTCTTCATCGGAGGATCTGCATAACGCAGACCTCTCCCAAGGTGTGGGCGAGGAGAGACGAGTGGAGAAAAGAGAGAGAACAGTGTCTGCTGACCCTTTTTACTGAACTGGTGACATCATAGGTCACAGGTCAGACTGACCAATGGTAGCTGGAATGCTGAGTTCAACGGCCCGCAGGATTGTGGAATGCTGATAAAAGTTTAGTTAAAGTCCTACAAATGAATGAATTCAATGGTGCCCGTGGTTCCAACAACAGTGATGCCTTTAATGGCTATTCACATTTATCTTTACAGTTCTACATAAAAGGTGTTGTATAGCATTGTTCCATCATATCCGGTCCAATCATGCCCTAATTTCAACCTGCTGGCTCACAATGAAATTTTTTTAATATTGGTGCAATGAGAAATAACACAAAATGTGACATAAATTAGACATAATAACAGCAAAATATACAGACAAAACAGAAACTGTGATACAGTATGTTTGACTGATCAAAACAGAGGTTATGAGTTTTTGTTTAGCTGTATAGATGTGTATATTAATATATTACTATCATTAGATCATTAACAGCATATGTATATTAATCTATAGTTTAAATGCAAAATGCTGTCAATGTAGTTAATGTCACAATAAAACACATAACATCTAATTAAGCAGTAAGTCGTGAGAGCCACAATCAACCGTGTGTGTGTGTATTATAAAACAGTATCATTGGTATCAATTGATCTGCTATTGTGCAGTTGAAATTTTGTCAGGTATTTTAGCCAACTGAGGACTGCAACAGTGTGTTTTTGTATGTAAGGGAGATTGTGTCGTATGCGGTGTGGTATGTGGACCCAAATGCAGATGACCAGGAAGCGGTTTGAGGGTGAAGTAGCCGGATGGCTACAGTGTTTATTGGGGGTGATGTGGTTTAGAGGCAGGTACAGGCAGACAGACCGGTAGGCAGACAGGTAACAAACAGGTAACAGGAAAATAGGTTACCGGCTGGCAGTGGTGAAAACAACAAAGTGAGTCCAATGAGGCTAACCAAGTCCAATAGGGAGCAGGCAAAGTTCAAAATCCAGAATCCAGACACGGTCCAAGGGAGACAAAGAATCCAAAACAGAATTCACGGTAAGAATGCCGGGAAACTGGGCATGGGAACCAGGTACAACTAAAGTGCACCAAATAGCTACACGCACAAATGTCAGGAACACCCACAAGACAGGAACAAAACTCAAGACAGGAGTAACACCAGACAGGAATCACAATGATCCGACACTGAACAAAGGAAAAGACCTGGACTAAATACCCTAAGGGAGGTGAGACAACGAGACATAGATGCAAACAATCAAGGAAGGGCCAACAATCAAAACTGGAGGGAAAGCAAACCAAGACAGTAAGTAAAACCACAAGACACACAAGGAGAGGAACAAACTACAAAATAAAACAGGAAATGATAAAATGTCAAACGATAACAGACTGTGGTGCACAGCTGTGCAGTTATCAAAAAATAATGCCTTCAAAAAATAAAATAAAAGTAATTGTGTTGTGTATCATTCTCACCAATAAAGCAGATGACTGCAGTGATGGCCAGATCTCGAGCATACAGTTGAGGCGTCATGCTGCCTCTTGTCTCTATCTGCACTGTGATGTTCTGATTGGATGGGACACAGTTGGCCTCAGTCAGCTCCAGCACTGTGGTTACAGCTGGGTTGTCAGCGCTCACACACACCATCCTACGGCCATTATAGAGAGTCTGAGAGCAGCGGGGGGGAAGATGTCAGGTTCAAGTTAACTAGTCTTATAGTGATCCTTTTCTCCTTAAAACAACAAAAAAAAAAATATCTGCACTGTAAGATCATTTAAGTTGGGTAATTGGACCCTGGCAAACCTGCTTGCAGGTCTAGTTTCAATTGTTTCTGGTGTAAGGAAATTGTCACTTGATTCAAATTCCTACTCACTACGGAGTATAATCTCCTTAAATTACTTATTTATTATACCTGTATCATCAAACAGCAATTTTTCCTATAATATAATTTTTACATTTCTTCAACCTAGTAATACAATGCTGGTATGAGTTGTAATTTGCAGATTAAATATGTTTCTACTCTGTTATTATTGCTTCAATCATTTATTTTAATGTGGCAGTTCTTGAAACAAGTTAAGCTGCATTGGAAATGTGCACAGGTTGAAGAACTCCTGCACCTTGTTGGGTTGTTGTATGAAGGTGGACAGGAAGGCAGCTAGTTCCAACAGCTGACAGGAGCAGTTCCATGAGTTGAGGTCCAGGTTGAGGTTTGCCAGCCAGCTGAGGTAGGAAAAAGCCTCAGCAGGAGCAGAACTCAGACGGTTTCTGGACAGATCCAGAGTCTGCAGGCTCACCAACCCACCAAAGCTAAGACCGTAAGACAGGATCATACTGTATACATTACATTGGTGTTGTTGAAACTCTTTTCTTTTTTTACTTTGAAAGAAATATATATATATATATATATATATATATATATATATATTGTGAGAATGCAAAAATACTAATAGTAATTGTAAATGTAAACTGTGCTCTCTTGCATTTAAGTATGAAAAAGTGTAAGAAAGAAGAATGTACATAACGCATTAAATATGTGCTAACCTGTTTCTATCCAGATGATCTATCAGGTTATCTGACAGATCCAGACTCTCCAGATCTTTGAGGTCAGTCTGAGGGAAGGAATCAGTGTCCAAACAGGTTAGCAGGTTTCCTTCCAGTTTCAGGCTCCGCAGGGCCTTGTTACCTTTAAGCCAGGCACCTCGGATCTGCACATCAACACAGAGAATCATGTCAGAGGAAAAAGTACAGGCTTTATTCAGTCCACAGAGTACTCAAAGCCACAATATATACAGATGCATGTAGTTCTTTCTCAGTACAAGAAGAGAACTATGGCAGTTCTGAAAAACTTAATATCTACTATGTGATTTCCACTCATTGTGACTGTGTTAATAGAATAACCTCTCACCCACTGGTTCACCCAAATTCTTTGAATCAAAAATACAACAACCAGCTAGAAACTATCTATCATCTACTTCAAATACCTTCCCGATGTATCTTTCCCCTGAAGAGGTACCCACCATGTTGATGAGGTTGTGGCCCAGGGCAAGGACCTCTAGCTGGGTTAGATTGGTCAGAGCTCCACCCTGTAGGGCCTGGCTGGTCAGGAGGTTGTGGTCCAGCAGTAAAGTGTGGAGGAACGGCAGATTTCTGAAGGACTGTTCACCCAGCACTGAGATATGGTTATGACTGAGACCTGGACAGGACAGAAATACTTATAGTTCATACTTGCAACATTTTTAAGCCACTATGTGTAGAATAGTAGGGTGTATCAAAAAAGACAGTGTGGCAAGCAGCTACTGTACTGCTATCTGCTCATTCTTCTCTTCCTAAAGAGAATAACTGTAAAATGCAACATCCTACACATGTGCAAGTACATACAAAAGCACACACACATGAACAGACACACATAGGTACTGACTGACCTATGACAGTAATGTTGCTGAGGTCAGACAGTGAGGCAGGCTGGACTGTGGAGATGGAGCCCTCTGTTAGCAGCAAAGCCTGGGTTGTGTCTGGAGCGTCTGGTCACACACACAGTTAACACACACAGTACAGTCCTGTAAGCACATGAGGTCTCATGGGTAACACTACAAACTGCAGTGTATGTGAGGGAAAATTAAATCTAATACAATTACTGTCATTTAGTCAGGGTAAGATAAAACACAAAATCTGTCTTTTACTGTAAGTCTGTTTGTGTTTGTGTGTGAGTGAGTGTGTGTTAGTTACCAATAATGTGAGCCAGTCTGTGACAGATGACGGCATCATCAGAACAAACCACACAGGTAGCAGGGCATGATGGGACAGGGGACACACGCTGGGCTCTGATGACTGACAGCAGCAACATCAACAAAATACCTGCAGACAAATTCCCATTTCCCGCAAAAAAAACTATGAAAAATAACATATTGGAAATTGGCAAAAAAAAGACAAGCTTCTTAATGCCTGACGTTGATGGACTGGAGTGTGTTATTATTACATTAGTCTACAGTATTTCTCTCATCTTAGTCTGCAATAATTGTTGGCAGGATACAATTATTTTGATGGTCTAATTTGTTTATGATAATGGAAATCCATTGTGTATAGTACTTACTGATCATGGTGTGTTACAGCAGAGGTAACACGATGATGAGGTAGCATCTCTTCCATAGGGCTGTAACCCGATACAGCCGCATCACTGTCATGATCATCATCTGTTTGGCCTGTTAAAATACATCATTACATCTTTGGAAATACACTATACACCTGTCTCCTCTCTTCAGCTCTGCACAGGTGAATGTAGACTGCAGCCCCCCCAGGACCCTATGATCATGTCCTGTGCTCATAGACTGAGAGCCCTGACCATTACATACATCATCAGCAACAATCCATACCTTTGTGTTTTTTTTCTGTCCTTCTGACCATAAAGTAATTTGGTTGGGATTAATTTGCAAAAACTTATTTTGCACAAAAGCTTTACAAAACCAAACCTGGGTAAAAAGAAATATACAATGAATCCTGGCAGTACTATTTTTATTCTAAAAATCATACAGTTATGTTCCATGTTTTGTTAAAAACAATTATGTCATGGGCCATTATAATAAATGGTCTTGAAGTGATCTCGGTTTAGGATTGGCATGAGTGCAGTAACATTGAGGAATCGATTGTGATGTCTGTCATTTGGACATGTGAATTTAGTTTGTAAAGATTAAAAAACTGAATTGAACTTTTCTTCAGTTTTCTTGGGGCCCTCTGGAGCCCCATCAGAGACCTCAGCGTGTCCTTGGACCAAAGTTTGCAAACCTCTCTGATGGCTCACCAGTGAGCCAGTTGTCATGTTTGTTCACTGTTTGTTCTGAGTTGCTAGGCAAACAAACAGTCATGTGTGTTTTGGCAAGAACTGACGTGTGTGTGTGTGTGTGTGGTATCATCAGGGAAGGTGGAGGTTATCCCCAGAGGACACTGACTGATGGATGACAGCCAGACATTGTAGCAGAATGAGGGCTATCATGTTTCTGCTAAAGCTCTTTTCCTAATGGACTTTCCTCTAGTGAGCTGTCCTCTGTGATGAAGAAATATGAGTTACTTTACAACAGTAATGTTTCCATAAAATCCATAAACCAGAGTGGATTAACAGAATGTGAATATGACCAACCAAAGAACAGAGAACCACAGAAACAGTATGATGGTGTTATATGCTGACAGACTTTGAGCAAGTTCATCTCAAATGATGAGAAGTATTTGGGTATTTTATTTGGGTAGTCATAATTGTTTTGCATCGCTTTTCGGTCATTTTGTGTCTCTTTGTAAAGCGTTTTGAGTAGTCAGAAAAGACTAGAAAGGCATATAAGTACAGTTCATTTACCATTTATAGTTGTTTTGCATCTCTTTATGGTCATTTTGCATCTCTTTGTGGTTGTTTTGTGTCTATGTGGTTGTTTTGTGTCTCTGTGGTTGTTTTGTGTTTCTTTGTGGTTGTTTTGTGTCTCTTTGTAGTCTAGTATCTATTATCTAGTACCTTATTAACAGGTTATGTACCATAGTCGTTTAAAGTAGCTGTAATTAAACATCTTCTTAAAAAACCCACTCTTGATCCCGGGGTTTCAGCCAACTATAGACCTATATCTAACCTTCTCTTTCTCTCTGAGATCCTTGAGAAAGCAGTCGCCAATCAGTTGTGTGACTTTCTAAATAACAATAGTTTATTTGAGGATTTTCAGTCAGGATTTAGAGTGCATCATAGCACAGCACTGGTGATAATGGACTTGTCTCTGTACTTGTCTTGTTAGATCTTAGTGCTGCATTCAACACCATTGACCATCACATCCTATTACAGAGACTGGAACATTTAATTGGTATTAAAGGAACCGCAATAAGCTGGTTTAAATCTTATCTATCAGATCGATCTCAGTTTGTGCATGTTAACGGTGATTCCTCTGTGCAAGTTAGTCACGGAGTTCCACAAGGTTCTGTGCTTGGACCGATTCTATTCACCTTATATATGCTTCCTCTAGGCAATATTATTAGGAAACACTCCAAAAACTTTCATTGTTATGCGGATGATACCCAGTTATATCTATCGATCAAGCCAGATGAAACTAACCAGTTAGCGAAACTTCAAGCATGGCTTAAACACATAAAAACCTGGATGACCTGCAATTTTCTGATGTTAAACTCTGACAAAACTGAAGTTATTGTATGTGGCCCCAAACACCTCCAAGATACGTTATCTAAAGATATAGTTGGGTGAGTCCTGAACCAGCCCTTAGTTATGCTGCTATAGGCCTAGGCTGCCGGGAGATTTCCCATGATGCGCCTCCTCTCCCTCTCCATCTGTGTGCATTTTTATCCCATTAATGCATGTTACTAACTCGACATCTTCTCTCTCCCGTAGTTTTGTGCTTTCTCGTTTCTCTCCTCTCTCCTTTTGTCGCTTTCAGCAGGTATTTCTGCCTCCGGAGCTGCAGAGTCTGGACTGCTCAACAACTGCTACTACAGTTGTTGTTACTGGCTCTGTTACTATTATTGTCATTATTATTCCTATGACTGTAATTCCTATTATTATTAACTTATTAATATTAATATTACCACTACCATTACATTATTACTATTTTAAAATTCTAGGTGGTATTTACATTGTGCTTCCCCACCCCCCTTCTCTCTCTCTCTCTCGCTTTCTCAAAACCTAACACGGCAGCGGCGGATGGCCGCCCACCAGTGCAATAAACTATTTGCGTGATCCCCAGCATCACCTAAATATCTTCTCTCTCCATCCTGCAAGCTTGTGACTAGACAGAGGAGCAAATATACCCACAGTTGATTAACATTCACCACAATAAACCCAGAGAGCACTAAACTTGTGAGGACCTTTTTTTCCTGCAATGTCATTGATTTACTTTATGCTTTCTGTCTGGTTTCTGAACAGTCATACACCTCTTCCTAAACCAAACAAATAATGATTAGGGTGCAAGATCATTTAAAAACCCATCACAAACGGCTTACCTCTTGAACAGAACTCAAAGGTCCACCCCTGCTATGACATGGTACACTCCACTCACATTATGAATCCATAAGAATGATCTGTAGCTCTGTGGGACTACTGTTGGGGGACTTGTTGAGCTACTGTTGAGCTCCAGCATTTACTGGTTGCTACAGGTACTGTGTAAATGTGTGTGTCTAGCTTAAGTTACCTGGCCCTTTCTAGAGCATGCTCAGTAGAGCCGGCTGTCACCTGAGAGGCACAGGCGTCATGTCTGACTTAGTTTCCTGAGTCAGAAATTAACCTTTAACTTTCACCTTAATTCCTTTTTCCTAAAGGTCAATATTGTTTGATTGGATTGCCACAAAGATTCCAAAAATCTATTTTTTATGAATCTATTTTATTTTCATTCACAATTTACAGCTAATACATTTCTTTCTTTGGATTCTTGAGCAGAGATCACAATTGGGTCACTTGTATTGACGATCCACAGAGAATTATCACCCGACTGCAGTTCTCCTCAGCCCAACAGAGCATTTTAGCATTATTGTAGCAACAACATTTGTTTTGGTTTTAAGGCCCGCAACTTTACTGTTTTGGTTCAGTCTAACTGCTCTCGTCAACCTACAAACCCACAATTAAAAGTTCTAAAAACCCTCTGTACACAACCTGCTCAGCACAAACCAGCAGACAGACAGTTAGTGACTAGCTGGTGAACATAGCTGAGTATGTAGCAGCTAAAGTGCCACATTTTTTTTCAGGAGATGGTGGTTATGAATTAGTGCTATATAAATAAAATTGAATTGAAATTAAATTTTAAGGAAAAAGGAAGACATTACCTCTGTACTGAATTAAAGTCCTTCTTGACCTTAGAACCCATTATAAACAGCCCCCACAACCTACTTTACGCTCCAACCCACAGATTAACTAAGGAAGACTTAAGGAACGGCTATGACGAACATCGCAAAGGTCATGTGGCCGACAAAGGTAGCCGAAGGCATCAAAGGTACTTTTCTGTAGTAATCATTTTGGCAAAGCACAGTAGACATCAGTAAGGAGGTTACCATTCTATCCGTCGTATATTCTTGTACCCATGTTTTGCATATTGGCAGTGATGATGAATATGTTTGTGTACAAGCACATTAGCATTCTAGTAAAAATCTTCACATTTCAAAAGTCAGATATCATTTAAAGCTTAATGAAACCACGTTAACCATTGTTGTAGCAGCTCCTCAAGAGTCTCCCCTTTATGAATAGCCAAATCTTGGTGACCTTTGACCTTTAATATCATTAAATCATCACATGGTCAGGACTATCTTCCCAGCAGCCCCAGGAGACTCAATGATGTCCTGGTGTGCTTGGGCAGCCTTGTCGAGCGGATACTGGGAACCGACAGCTGGACGCAGCCAACCAACTTCCATCCCTGCGTAGAGCAGCGCTGCACACTCCTTCTTCTCCTCCTGAGAGAGGAGCAGGGAGGGAAGGGACGGACAACAGTTATTTTAACCAACTGGAACATCGTATCAAGATTTGCTTTTCTTGGCTCCATGTCAAAAGCTTTTTGCTGTTTATGCTATCGTGTGATCATTGTAAGTACTGGCAGGTTCTAACCTGAGCCAACTGAGAGTCACATGAGGTGATATCAGCATATTGATTGGCTGGTGCATGCAGGTAGTTGCATTAAGTCCAACTTAATACATTATCAGTGGCCGATACATAGACCAGCTCATTCAACTCTCATTCATCTCAGTTGCATCAAACGGTCACATGTATCATCGTCCAAAGTGTGTGTAGGCTTTTAAACTCAGAAAAATCCAACCACTATATGTGTGTGTGTGTGTGTGTAAAACACGGCTTGTGTGATGTCATTGCTTTGTACCGGTGTAGCAAAAGAAAGGACCACTCCCATGATGCTGCTCTCTTTAGACATGGTGTCCCTGGGGTTGATCTCTATGGAGCCTCTGGAGCCAACGATCTAAAAAGAAAGGAGTATATAGAAATGTACAGGAATGAGCTACACTGGGATACAACTACTGTATAGAACTTTAAACTAACAATGTAAGACACAAAGTGCTATACTCTAGGTAGTTCAGCCTAGCTGCGATACAGAGCTATATAAATCTGGGGCTGTATTCACAAAACATCCTAAGGCTAGAAGTAGCTGCTAACTGGCAGAGAAAGGAGAAGCTCGTAAAAATGAGGAGCAGGTCAGTCCTAACTAATCCATATTTGTTTCATGTGTGAAATCTGTGATGCAGTTTATATCTGTCTAAATTGAAATGTGTTCCTTGCACTCCACTCCACTCTCTCAGTTCCTTAGTAAAAGTGTCTCAGCAGCTTTGGGAATAGCTCTTAAGAGGAAACTCTTAGCTAGGAACTTTTAGTGCTCCATTAGGAGGACCTAGTCCTCCTAATGGCACTAGATCGTGGTAAAATAAGGTCCTTTGTGAATACGGTCCCTGGACTGTGGTCCTACTGACCATAACACGTCCTCCATAGGCCAACATCTGGAGGTCTTTACTGAGGTTGACATTTGACAGCATCTCCACTATCACATCTATGCCTCTGCCCTCTGTGGCTTCCTGGAACAGACAACCACACACACACACACACACATTAACACAGAGTCCATATTTCTGTGACCACTACTAAAAACACCTGACAGAACCAAGATAAGCCTTTTCTCCATAAATAAGAAACAAGGAATAAAGATTATTAAATGCCCTTTCCTTCTGATGTTCCTGTGGGGGGTGTGTGCACATGTGTGTGTATACCATGATTTTGTCTGTGTAGCTCTCTTCTCTGTGATTAAAGGCCAGGTGAGCTCCATTGTTGAGAACCAGCTTCATTCCCTCTGGTGTCCCTGCTGTGCCCAGCACCTTGAGACCCAGGGCTCGGGACAACTGGCACGCTGCCACCCCAACCTAAACACACACACACACACACACACACACACACATTAATTTTTTTATGTAATTAGAAAGAAAAGAAAGACCAAAACAAAAAAACAAAACAAGGACATAAATGTGCACCCCTCCACTGGCTCCATGGATGAGGACGGTCTCTCCAGCCTTGGTGTGGGCTCTGCAACACACAACACATCAGTTAAAACACATTTAAGTCTGGTGTTGTTCTATATTTTCCTTTTTGACAGTACCCAGCCTGCTGCCGTCTGGAAAGACATACAGAAGTATCAGCTGTCCACCAGACTACAGAGCAGCTTCTTCCCTCAGGCTGAGAGACTCCTCAACTCGTCCTCAGCTCTCCCCCATGTAAAACAGTTTTCATTTCTATGACTTATTATATATTCACTGATCTACTGTATATCATTTTTGTACATAACATTTGTTTTTGAGTAGCAAAAAGGGAACTACAATCAAAAATCTCGTTATACAATATACAACCCTGTGTTGTAAAAGGATCAATAAATCTATCTTGTATCTTATTGTAAACAAATCCCATGAAAAGATTGAAACCAACAATGCGTTTGTCTCTTAAGGCTTTCTGACTTCCCCACTCAGCCCCAAGACCTTTGACGAAAGCCTTTAAAAACGGTTCGCAAATATATACTGTCCGCTCAGTAATTTCCTAATACAGCTGGGACCTGTAGTTTTTTGCAAACGTTACTCAAACAGGAGGAAATGGTGCATTTGTTGGGGACTATTTTCAGCAACGGATTAATACACATTTGTTAGTATTGTTTTAAAACTGACATAAAAAATATGAACCCATCTTTTAATGTACAGTGGCTTGACACTGACAGTGATGAAGGAACACAGTGCTGGTACATTCACTACATTAATGCTTACATAACACGGAAGCATTTCAAATGTGTGACAACTTTGATTTGTGCTAACATTTTCATCTGCTGTCATTGTATGGGATCAAGACAGGGTCTAAAAGATTATGAGCTTGTGAAATGTCGTTCAGACATCATGTCAGAGCCTGCAGTTGTTTGTTGCCTTTTGTGATTCTGTAAACAAAAACTTTAATATGTGAATGTATAGAAACGATTTGTACAGATACAACCTGGAGGTGTGTAGTAAAGAAGTAGTTGAAGAATCACTCTGAGAATGTGTAAATAAAATGTGTCCATAAATTACAGTGTTGCACAGTAACAGCGATGTTACGCATTAAGCCTGAAAAAGTGACACCTTATCCACCAGCACGGTGGTTCTTGAACAAAGTTAACCAAACAGTTGTAGTAGTGTGGTCTTACTTGTGAACCAGAGCTCTGTAGGCAGTGAAGTAAGGGATCCCTATGGCTGCACCCTGGGCGAAGTCCAAAGCATCGGGCAGTTTGTGGACACAGTCGTCAGCTGCTACAGTGTACTCTGCATAACCTCCAGACTCTGTGGCTGTGGTGAACACACGATCTCCTGCCTGGAAAACACACACGCAGAATTATTTAATACACTAACGTGACAGCAGCCTCCCACTGGTCAACTTAACAAGGTTATTGCTACCAACCTGTTATCACAGTCAGTGTCTCTGGCCAGTACTCTAGCAGCAACAACTGCAGGACAACCAGTTGTACATGTACTAGTAGGCCTGTTTATTATAATTCAGAGGTTTTCAAACTGCGAGGCATGCCTGTATCACATGATACACATATATTTAGACTCAGTGTGACTCACACTTTCTGAGGACGTCATTATCTCTGATGTCCATCGCGAATAAACTTCCCTAAATCCACTAAAAAATATGCTCCTTACGACTCCAGAACATGCCTAAGAATCATCGAGTTTTTAAGTTTTCTCCAGTATCAGAGTAATCCAGTGATAGTTGTCTGTACATCCATGGGTCCACTGCAAACAGGAACTGATAATAGCTAATTCTGCATAATTTTAATGGTGCCAATTTGCCAACATGTAAACAAATACAGGCTAAAGAAACGGGGCTCAAGTTGCAGCACAGAATAACTCACTAAATCCATGGCAAAAGTACATCCCCCAAAGCAGTATGGGGACTGTAGTTCCAAGACACAGAATAATAATTGAAGTATGACAAAATTAATTAAAGCCATTAATATAAACATCTTCCATGTTGAACTGTAACTATTTGTTTGGTCTTTGGGTCTCTCCTCTTCCTGCCTGAACAAGCCCAGAGAGAAAGCAGACATGCTGCTGCTGTCTGAGGTGCAAACTGCCTCAAAGATCTGCCTCACAGCAGCTGGACAAGAGCTTAGACGTTTTAGCCTGTTCCAGACCTCTGAATCACTGCTGACATCTCTTTTTTTCCCCAACTATTCAAATATTAACAATAAAGTGAAACAAAATTGCAATTCAGTCTGATTATCAAGCCACAGACTTTTGCCTCTGTGGATGAATGGTCTGCCATCACAGTACAGTGCCCATGTGAAGACAACCGATGTGGTCAGTTTGTCGGACAATATGCTACGAGACTATGTAACTTTAGCTGAACGGGTGGCATAAATACAGAATAATGGTAAATTCTAAAATGTAGCGTAACAATAGCACAAGCAGAGAAGAATCATTAAGTCAGCAAACTGACTTAGTAACGTCAGTAACACGGCAACATCTATCTGAAGTTTGCTGACGTTAGCTAACATTAGGCACCGTCAACTAGTGGTCGTACCAGAACAAGCCAAGCTGTAGCAGCAAAATCCCTGAGAGTACTGAAATGGGTTTGTTTTATTGCTTGTGTTCTCATCTTTTCATTTGTCAGCGAATGAATGTGCTATTTCAAATTACATAGTAATAAAAGTTGCATAATCTCGCTTTCAAGGTGAGTCTAATCCATGATGTCTCAGTGTTTGATAAACGTTTTGACGTGAAGCAGTCAGTGTGCTTTTCTCCTGAAATCTTGTTTTCCAGTAGCCTCACACCAACAAGTGATGTGCACATATTATTTACACTCATTTCTCATCCACGAGGTCTCTCCAGTCGGGGAAGAATTGGAAGGAAAACCTGCCCGAACTCAAGCACAAAACAATATTTTAGACTTTATATCTTGACATTTCATCAATATTACGGACAGACAGGCAGGAGACACCAATATGGAGACAGAGGGTTCTTTATTAGGTTTTAGAAGGTGAAGACAGGTGTGTGTATGGAGATTGGGAAGTCCGCTGGAGGGAAGACTTAGACCTGGGTGTTGCTGGGAGCCTCGGACGGACGACCCGGGGCCTGGACCTGGGTGTGGCGGAGGACCTCGGGAGGATGACCCAGGAGCTGAACCAGGGTGGAGCTGAGGACCTCAGGTGGACAACCCGAGGGCTGGCTTTGTGCAGATCTCACCGCATGAGGTCCGTGACAAAGATCAACGTCATATAGAGGCCAGACGGAAAGTCAGCGGCGAAGGCTGGGACCCCTTGGAGGCCTGAGGCAAAGGCGGGGACCCTCTGGAGGCCGGAAGCAAAGGCAGGGACCCTCTGGAGGGCGGCGAACCAGATCAGGAGCTGGCGGCGGGACAGCCGGACAAGGTGCCGGCGACAGGGCAGCAGAACAGGCAGCCTGCCACTCCGGCAGAGAATGAGAGTACTGCTGCTGCTGCGGCCCAGCCGACGGTCCTGCAGCGTGCTGCGATCCAACCTGAAGAGGAGGTGGTTGCGATCCAGCATCGGCCAGAGATTGGTGCTGCTGCGATCCAGCCAGGAAAAGAGGCGACTACAATCCAGCAGGGAGTCCAGGGGGCTGCTGCGATCCAGCCGGGAAAGGAGGTGACTGCGATCCAGCAGGGAGTCCGGTAACGGAGAGCTGCTGCGAACTGGCAGAGAGTCCGGGAGCGAGGAGCTGCGGCGGTCCGGCAGAGAGTCCGGGAGCGAGGAGCTGCGGCGGTCCGGCAGAGAGTCCGGGAGCGAGGAGCTGCGGCGGTCCGGCAGAGAGTCCGGGAATGAGGAGCTGCTGCAATACAGCAGGGAGCGATGGCTGCTGCGACCCAGCAGGGAGTGATAATAATTATCACTATCAGCGCTGGGACTGGAGACGGCAGTAGAGCTGGCGGGTCGCTGGGTGACGGAGCCGACGAACCGCTGGGCAGCGTATCCATGACAATCATTTTTAAGATTAAATATTTTTCTGCTAGAATTTTATTCCTGGTAGACCCGAGAAGCCTCTCAACAGTATTTACAGCAGATCCCAGAGTGTTTACACTCTGATCAAAGCGGTATACCCTGAAAAATGATTCTTTATTATAAGCCATTCTTGTATAAGCCAGTAAAGTGAACAGTGAACAGTTTGTACTTTGCCACATATCTCTCTTAACTCTGGATGTGCTAACTTCCTCCTCTAAGCTTGTTTTGTAATCAGTGATGGCACACTACCTGCAGACAGGTTCTAGAACATTAATATGAATAAATATATAATGTATATACAATATGAACACTGTATTTCAATAACATTAGGAGTAAACTACTTAAATTAACAATTAACAGGCAAAAATAAAGGTCAGATCCTGTCGTGTCCATGGCTTTAAACAGACATGTATTTTTACATATGGTCTTATAATCAGAATGAAATTAATATACCATGTATCCACCATTCATTCTGTTTTACTGTGCATGCCATCAGTGTTTTTGCTCAGACCTTGACTGCAGTGACTCCCTCTCCAACAGTTTCCACCACTCCAGCTGTGTCTGTGCCTGGTGTGTATGGCAGGGTGGGCTTACGGGCGTAGGTCCCAGCCCTGATGTAAGTTTCCACGGGGTTCACTCCACAGGCACGGACACGAATCAACACCTACAGCAGAGACACCGTGGAACAGTTAAAAACCATCATGTAATACATTTTATTACATATGCAAAAGTTTTTATGGGAATATAAGAGATTAAAAAAAACATACCAACAGCCAAAGGCCAAGCACAACAGACAAAATGTGTTCCTATACGTTTCCCCAGTTTCATTGCAGTTGCTCAGTTGCTTAATTTATTTAACTTATTAGAATATTCATAACATGCACTACGCTGGCTTTACTGCCAATTTATTGGGCTATGCACCCTAAGACATATTCACATTACTGACTGTATTAATGCACTCTAAAGTGTATCAGAATCAGAAATACTTTATTGATCCCCGAAGGGAAACTCTTTTTTACAGCAGCTCGTCTTTACGTCACACGTCACACGCCATACGTGCACACAGGAGAAAGTACTAGCAAAAAATATAATACAATACACTATAAAAACTATAAAAACAGGTCAGAAAATAAATTAAGTACCAGGTGGGTATAAGTGTGAAGTACCAAGTGGGTTTGATGATGATAATACGGTATAAATGCAATGTAATAATATAAGTAATAAGTAGTATTGCAGCAGCAGGTATGAATAATAAATAGGAAAAAAACCAACAACTAAATATTGCACATGAGTATTACACGGATATTGCACAGTTATTCAAGTATTGCAGAGATGTTAATGATCAGTGTCCAGTTTAGTGACTTCGGGTCATACAGACTGACACTTAGAGGGAGGAGTTAAAGAGTCTGATGGCCACAGGCAGGAAGGACTTCCTGTGGCGCTCTGTGGTGCATTGTGGGGGAACGAGTCTTCCGCTAAAGTGTATTCATACCGAAACACACACATGCAGCCACTGAATGTGACCATTAGACTGCAGAAAACACGCTTTGGCCTGTGGTTGCACGTGTCAACACAAGGGACGCGCTTGGTGCTTAATGAGCTATCTTGTCAGCTTTAGTCCGTCTCACCTGCCTGGGTCCAGGCTGGGGGACAGCCACATCTGAGCAGAGTCTGAGGACTGACGGAGCTCCGAACTCACTCACTCTGACGGCTCTCATCAGCCTGCAGCCCGACATATCTGCGCACACTAAGGATTATGGGGCGACGGTCAAGGAACTTAAAAGACGGACGTCCCAGTCTTTAGCACTTCCGAGCCCGAGAGCCCCGGAAGTATACAGCTGCTGCGCTGTACAGACCGGTTAGAAGTGCATTAGCGCCACCATCTGGACCGGAGGGTACTGCAGTTGCCTGGTTTGAAATAGACAACAATATTAATAATATATTTAATACAGCTCAAAGCGTTTCATAAAAAAGCAGTGCGGTTTATCCAGTTAGCTGTCTGTTTTACACACCTGTCATGCTCTCAATCTGCAGAAAATCCACAAATCATCAAGACTTGTTCATAAACTTGGATACAAAAAGCAATTCAATGTGCAGCAGTGGTAAACTTCTAAAGGTATCACAGAAAACTCTGAGGAAGTGTGAATCACTGGAATACCCCTTTAAGAGGCTCTCAAAAGACAAATTAGTTTATTAAAATGGTCGAAATCAAAGCAGCAGGCATCAAGCTAACCTTACATTTAGTCCCAAAGCTCCCGCAGGAAATACTCATTTCAAGTGCAACCGGTAGTATCTTTCGTTCCACCTCCAGTTTTCTTTTATAAGGGAGCAGATTCAAAGCAAAAAGTTTAAAGCATTTTTCAAACTGAAAATTAAGTTAAATTTGAAGGATTCTTTTTGTTGGAAAACTACAGTTAATCAGATATAATGAGCAGGTTCATCAGCGATGACAGGCGGACTGCAGTCCTGGGTTAATATCTGTCATAAACACTAGATCTCGCAGTGGGGGGGCAATATTCTCTTCAGCCACGGGAGCAACAGATCTGCAGGAGTAGCCATCTGCTTTAACAAGTGCCTGGGTAATGTAGTCTCATATAAGTCAGATGACAATGGTCACTGCTGACAGCTGTCATTAATATGGACAATATTTACTTGATCTTAACAAATGTCTATGGTTACAATAACGCCAATCAAAATAAGGCCCTGTTCCAAGAAATCACAGAGGTTGTCTCTCAATATAAAAGTTCATACCACACAGATTTGATATTGTTTGGAGGAGACTTCAATCTAGCACCTGATGAATATCTTGATAGATATCCCACTAAATTCACAGACACTCATTACAATGGTACCTTTCTTGATTTTTGTAACACCTTTTCCTTGATGGATATATGGAGGGATACATATCCTAATCTTAGACAATACTCTTGGATTAAACCTAATGGGAGTATCAGGTCTAGAATTGATCTGTGGCTGGCAGCTCCAGCATTCAACTATTTTTTATCGGAGGTAGCCATGTCCAGTGCGCCCTGAACTGACCACTGTTTGCTGTCTCTTAGACTGGAGCCAGAGCGAAGAGGTATTAGGAGAAATGTTTGTTGGAAATTCAATGCTGACTTTCTAAAATGTCAGGAATACTGCAACATAATAAAGGAGCTAATGTTAAATATCAAATATGATACGTCAATTGGTAACTATTGCAGCAGATGGGAATTTTTTAAGTTTAGGGTTAGGCAGATCTCAATACAATTTGGAAAACAAAGGGCCAGAACCCTGAGAGAACAAGAACTTAAACTAATACAGGATTTGGATGATTATTGCAAAAGGATTCCCATGTTGGCTTCAGATAAAGCTACTTTCATCAATCTAAAAATTCAACTGGACGAATGAAGTACCAGAAGAGCAAGGGGAGCTTTCATAAGGTCGAGGGCGAAATGGATCGAAGAAGGTGAAGTAATACAGCTTATTTCTGTGGTCTTGAGAAGAGGAGATAGGAGAGAAATATTAATAACACACTGATGATGATGCTCAGAATTTTTGTAAATCTAAGAATGCACTTTGGCTATGGAATAATTTGGATGCTCTTTCTTTGAACCCTGTAACTCTGTAATAATGGCTTTCTTTGTTCTTGGTTTCATTTTTGTTCAATTGTTCGACCTGCTCTACTTGAAATATTGAATGTTTAATAAGCCTGTATGGTTTTGAAATAAATATAAAAAACAAACAAAAAAAAGAAAGAAATGCAAATAAGAATCAGTAAAAAACAAAAACAAAAACAAAAAAACAATAACTCTGGTCTAAAGACAGCATGACGTCACATCCGTTAGGTATCGCAGAGTCCTCCATGCCGGAGTCACGTCACTGGTCCCGTGTGAAACGCGGTGGCGGTAATGCGCCAATAAGCTGGATGCCAACCGCCGGAAAACAAGAAGAAGAAGAAGAAGAAGAAGAAAGAATTATTTTTATTATTATAGTATAACGCTCCTCCACGTGAGCAGAGAGCAGCAGCCGAAGAGACAGGGAGGTTTCGTATCCGACCCAGTCGTCCTGTGCCGGGCTGTAGAGTCCGCTTCTCGGTGTTAGCACTCGCTTGTTGAGTAATGGTGTCAGTGTGTAATGTGCTTCATTCAAACAGCAAGACCTGCTGACTGACAGCCTTAAATGACGTTAAAGCAGCCGAGAGCCTCACTCCGGGTCGATAGAAAATGGCATCCAGAAGCAGCGCGGTGCTGCAGAGAGTGCTCCGGGGACTCCGGGGACTCCGGGCTCACACTGGGTGCTCTCACAGCTCAGCGTCGACCTCAAGTCAAGGACGCCTGCTGGGGAAAGCTCAACTCAGACATCTGAGCTGCTCATCCAGACTCTACAAGTCCGCTTCTCCCACTACAGGTACTTCGGAAGTCACAGGCTCAGTGAGTGATAGAGTGATCATGTGACTGATGGATAGCTTGTGGTTTTGCCTTTGGACAGTGACTCCCATTAGAGTCCAGGATGTGCACTGGTCTTTCCTTGAAGTTGGCCCTGAAACTCATAAGAGAACGATTCGTTTGTTTTAGCCTTACTGCCAGTGACCGGGCGAAAACTGCTCCATCACATTCAAGATCCTGTATTACCACTGTATGAATCTAAGGCTTATAAGCTGTTTATGACTGCAGTTGTGGTATTACAGTTTGGATTAAAATCAGTAAATACTTGTCACCACTCACAATGGGTCATTAGGCCACTGAAATGAATAGCAGGCCTTTTTCACAGCGTTTTGACTTGTCATAGTGAAAAGCACAGGTTTTACTGATAGCATTATCACCTAAGTTTCTGAAAGTGGGATGGAGTCTAACTAGGCATGTCTGCTATAGCTGAAATCATTATCACTATCAAGGTTCAAGCAACACAAGGCTGCACAATGAAAAGAAAGTTGTAGGTCCCTTCATGCTACACACACAGAACATATATACAAATATTTAAAATTAGAATAAAATAAAAAATAATATATACAGTTACATACACACACACACACACAATCCTGGGCCGCATCCCATGCCAGTTAGTGATGTTTCCAGTCAGGATGCTTTCTACTGAAGAACCTGCCACAGGAAGTTTCCTTAAGAAATACAGCCGTTTCTGGGCTTTCTTTACCAGCGTGGAGATGTGAGAGGACCATGCCAGGTTCTCTGTGATGCTGATTCCCAGGAACCTAAAACTGCTCACCTGCTCCACCTCAGCTCCACTGATGTAGACAGGAGTGTGTGTCCTAAAATCAACGATCAGCTCCAAACGATTGGTTCTGCCGGCGTTGAGCAGTAGCTTGTTCTCTGTGCACCGCTCTGCAACATTGTTGATTTCCTCCCGATATGGATTCTCATTGTTGTCTGAAATCCGGCCGATGATGGTGGCGTCATCTGCAAACGTCACAACCGAGTTGTCTCCATGTCGGGGACAGTATAAATATATAACAATATTTTTGAACGAGATAGAACAAATGTATGCAAAATCACAAGCGACAAACTGTGTTCCACTGAAAACTGTGTTCCACAAAACTTCAATAACTAACTTACCGGTAACTTACAGCTTGTTTGGAATCATTAATTTGGTTAATGGAGATTTGTATAAGATAACATCATATGATCAGTTATCGTCCAGTCATCTTAATTCTGTTCCTTTTCCAGGTGCCAGCAGTCTGTCATTCAGGAGTCACACCTGTGGAGAGCTGAGATCAGACCACGTGGGAGAGAAAGTCACACTGTGCGGCTGGGTCCAGTACCTCAGGTATTATTCTGGGACTGCGGTTTACATACTGAGATGGAACTAACAATTACATGTGAGATATCAAAATAAGCATTTAAAGGTACGTTTGACATTGCCTTCAAACTCTGGTGGCTCCAGATAGCAATGAGAGTTAACAGTTTAACAAGAGTCTTCAGCCGTGCTAGCAGCTCTGTACCCAGACAGCAGTCCTCTGAGCTAAATGCAGCATGCTAATTGCTCACAATGACAATGCTAGCATGCTGCTGTTAAGCAGGTGTAATGTTTACCACGTACCATCTTAGTTTAGCATGTTAGCATGCTAGTATGTGCTAATTAGTATCAAACTCAAAGTACAGCTGAGTATTTGGTCATAAACCGAAGTACTGGACAAATAAAATTTTGCCCTGCCCTCGATGAAAAGTCAGGGAGAAAAGTTCTTACAATCCTGGGAGGGAACATGAATGTCTGCACAAAATCTCATCGCAGTCCTTCCAATAGGTTTTGACACATTTCAGTAAAAGCCATAAATGTCAACTTGTTGGTGGCGCTAGAGGAAAAGTCAGAGGATCACCAAAGACAGTAGGATTCATCCTGTGAGGGCCATGAATGTCTGTACAAAATGTTATTGCAATGCATCCGCACCTAGCATCAACTGGCCTGCCAGTAAAACCTCATGTGGAAAGGATTAGACTTCTAACGTCGGTCCGGCCATGTTTTCCTGGACGGCGCGCTCACTCGTGTATGTCACTATCACATTTTAATTCTAGACTTCCTGTGAGCTCTCTGGTTTCCCTCTCCATGCCTAACTCGCAGGCGCAAATGTGCAGTTGGAGCTGGCTGTTTCGCTCCCATGGGGCCTCAAACAAAATTGTATTTTAACAATTACAATTAATATTAAACTATTTTTGTTTTCTGCCTCCAACAGGCAAGACCTGTTTGTCATCCTGCGAGATTTCAGCGGCTTGACACAAGTTCTGATTCCTCAGGAAGAAGTAAGGATAAGAACAATTCAAATACCACAATACGTCTGTCATTACAACAAATAATAAAGATATTAATAAGAATGTAAAACTCTTTCCAGCCCAGAGAAAAGGAATGTACTAAATTAAGGACTTATGGCTTTACTCCAGTTCTTTTTGTTTAGGTAAACTCAGAAGTTGTGTTTTACTTGACTTGAAGCACTTTCTTTTCTGTTTTAAGTCTGTGAGTAATCTGAAAGCAGCGCTGTGTGATCTGACAGCCGAGTCTGTAGTCAAGGTTACAGGAACAGTCAGACGACGACCAGCGGGACAGGAGAACAAGGTTTGTGAATGCTTGTGTGTAATATTAGATTAAAAAACAGGTCTTCTTATTCAGAAGAGGATATTCTGCAACGCTAAACCACTAAAACAAACTTTTTTACCAAACTTTACAACTTTACTCTGTATGGAAACGAGGGAGGCGTACGGAACATCCAGCTGTGGCTTGCATGCTGTAGAGCAGCTTAAAAACACACTTAACAGTTTTCACCCTTCTGGTCTTCACGTGTAAACTGACCCCAGTTTTTACTGATTGTGAAGCTGCACACAGGCGGTCCTGGTGGGGCTGAATCACAGGTTTGTTCCTTTGTCATTCACACATAACTCATTGGTGGCTCATCGGCCTTATTAAGACTTTGTCAATACATCTGAACCAATGATTAGTCGACCCTTAAAATGGAATGGAAGATTTGCCTAAATAAAAACAAATCAGTGAAATTACGTACTGTTATATGTATTTCCTTTTAATGACTATAGCTGAATGAATAGTTTATTGTTGTCCAGCAGAGGGCAGCACAGACCTGCCAATACTAAATGCAACGCGCTGTCATTAGTTTTTACGAGGTGCGAGAGAGCTTTCTCTTTTCTGAAACAGAAATGCATTGTCAATGCCAAAATGAAAAACTGTCCAATCACAGCTTGAGGGCGAAACCGTGGGCTGTCATGGCTGCCATCAGCTCATGTCGTGTTTATTTAGGCATTTTAAATCTTCCATATGAAGTGTATCTCAAAAGCTGTTGCAAAACATCACACACCTTTGGCGGAAAACACATTTTTCAACCGGAAAGATGTTGGAGAGTAAAAACGTGTTCGCATCGACTGCCCCTCTGCAGAGTGGAGGCTTGCCAGCTCAGACGCTTCAAGCTGATGTTAGTGATTCCTTTGTGAGTCTAGTGTGATGTGATTCTCACTTTGAAGATGCTGTAGATTTGATATAACACGTAACTGATCCCCAGGAGGAAAAAGTATTGTTCCCATACCGGGAGCCGAATCTGGACCACCTGGGTGAAAACCAGGAATCCTAAACACTAGACCACATGGGAGTACACATGAAAGAAAGAAATGGAACAATATTTTTTTATATTCTTTAATCATATCAAGGATTTAATCATTGAATTCCCACATTGTAATTTAAATCAGTTTGGAATGACCATCTGCAGCTGTAAAGCTGAGAGAGTTCCTCTGAAGTTTGGTGGTTAGCAAAGCAAATATTTGAAGTCGTCATTTCACATTTAACAATGCTTAAATAAGAAGGCTGTGGCTCAGGGGGCACAGCGGGCCGTCCACTGATCACAGGGTTGGTGGTTCGATCCCCGGCTCCTCCTGTCCACATGTCAAAGTGTCCTTGGGCAAGACACTGAACCCCAGATTGCTCCTGATGGTCAGCCCAGCACCCTGCATGGTGTGTGTGTGTGTGTGTGTGTGTGTGTGTGTGTGTGTGAGAGAGAGAGAGAGAGAATGGGTGAAAGAGAGGCACAACTGTAAAGTGCTTTGGCTATAAGTTGCGATAGAGATGAAGCCTTCTCTTTAGCGTGCTGTGTCCACGCCAACAGGGGATGCCAACAGGAGAAATAGAAATCCTGGCTGAGAGCGCGGAGGTTTTCAACGTGTGCCGGAAGTTGCCTTTTGAAATTAAAGACTTTGTGAAAGTAAGTGGCTTATGTTATATGCATGTGCACTATTTTACAAATGCTTAAGCAAGTAATATTATTGTTAATTATCATGAATGATTGTGTTTTTGCTGTTGATTGTGCAGAAATCCGAGTCTTTGCGGATGCAGTATCGCTACCTGGACCTGAGGTCCTCTCAGATGCAGAAGAACCTCAGACTGAGATCTCAGCTGGTGATGAAGATGAGAGAATACCTCTGTAACGTGCACGGTACGGAGGTCGAGAGTCATTTTCTCCAGTCAGTGAATCTTTTCCAGAACTGGGAAACACTTTGACGGGTTGCTCATCCATCACAGAGCCATCACACACACACAGTCCAACACAGTCACACTTCAAGCACACTGCCCCGGTGAGTCTCCACTTAATGTGACACTGGAGTTTAGTGGAATAAGAGGACACGGAGGACACCCATGCAAACACTACACAAAGTACAGAACCAAGTTCTCAGACTGAACTCAACTCTTTCTAACTCTCTTTTTTTCTCATCTGTAGGTTTTGTCGATGTGGAAACTCCTACGTTGTTTAAAAGAACACCGGGGGTAAGACGGTCCTTTGGCTTTTAATGATTTAAGCTACACAGAATCAAAGTCACTTTAATGATTCTTTACCTTTACTTTTCTTTGAACTATCATTCAAAGAATCAAAGACTTTGTCTCAAATTTGCTGTACTACCAATATGAGAAAAAGATCATGTCTCTTAAATTTAGGGACATGTTATGGTCTGGGCCTCCCTCATGTTGTCAGATTTTGATTATTTTACTCTATAAGTCATTCTGTAAGAGTGGGTGTCACTTTTGTCAAATGGTGGTGGTCTCAGTTCGGAACAGAACTCCCAAAGGCTAACACTACACATCATCACCGACAAATTATAATGTAGTAGTTACAAATGAACACAGACAGACATATATGAAGCCCAGACTCTGTTCATTCGTTTGTGTTTCAGGGAGCTAAAGAGTTTGTGGTTCCATCCAGAGAGGCGGGCCGGTTTTACTCTCTACCCCAGAGTCCACAGCAGTTCAAACAGCTTCTAATGGTGGCTGGTATAGACAGGTGGGTACAGGCTTGAGCCGAGAAAAACAATGTTTTTCCAGTAGCAGTCTGACGGACGTTTGCACTGTTAGGAAGACCGATGGCCAACTCTGTGCGTTGAGTGTGTATGATGATCGGCACATGCACGTGACTCATCACACAGTATTATACAATATATACCTTAGGGATTGGATCTAGCTCCCTCTTAGCAGCTATAATTTTAAAATAACAATGCATCAGATGACAATGTGAAAACAATGTGCCGATGTAGTGACGAACCTACAGAGAATTATCAGCTGACTCTGCAGCTCCCCTCGGCTCTGCGGAGCTTTACAGTGAGCTTCAGCTCAGTGTTTAGCTGTCCGGCCACAACTTTACTGTTCTGGTTCACTCTCACTGCTCGCATAGTGTTGATTTTAGCTGCAGCAGCAGCTGTTTCCAGAGAAAACGCTGTAAAAAGCCGCTGTACACGAGCTGCTCAGCAGCAGACAGCAGACAGACTCCGTCAGAGCTCTGCTGGTGAACACAGTGGAGCATCTAGCAGCTAAAGAGCCAGACGTTTCCCTCCGCATTTTGATGTTAGAGCTGATCAAGGTGGAGCTAATTTGAGCTACTCGTGTCTTATTTTATTTTGTTATTTTATTTTATTGTATTGCTGTATTTTTAAACGCCTGGTTGTGTTTGCCTCAGTCCTGAAATGTGTTAACCATGTAAAGCACTTTGTAACTTTGATTTTGAAAAGTGCTGTATAAATAAAGTTTATTATTATTATTGTGTATAGTTTAATCTACAATAATGTATCATATTTTATTTGTTCATCATACATTTTGTATGTAAAATCTTACTCAAACTGCAAATGAATAGTAACTATATACAATATTTCCCTCTGACATGTAACGGAGTAGAAGTATAAAGTAGCATAAAATGGAAATACTCCGGTACAACTACAGTTACCTCAAATTTCAGTGTATTACTCAGGAGTAAATGTACTTAGTTACTTTCCACCACTGACAGTAGCGTACAATCGATGGTCACTGACCAAGAGCTAACTACCATCATGCATTGCCAAGACGACGGGCACATTAGAGGACATTGCCTCTGGATATGTTCACAGTGCAGCTGAGGCCGCCTCACTCTGACCGTACGTTACTCCTGAGACAGATCTGATGTTTGATTGCTTTGAGTCACCATGTTACAGCGAAGAGGCATGTAACGGTCCGCAGCCTTAGTTTGTGTCCTTTGTTGTCACTGAGGCAGGTACTTCCAGATGGCGCGGTGCTACCGAGATGAAGGCTCCAAACCAGACCGGCAGCCTGAGTTCACCCAGGTGAGGCACTCACACACAGCATTTTCTTACCACACAGGTTTGATCTTGCCACTACACTCTACTCTCAAAGTGTAGTATCCATGTGAACAGTGTTGGAACTGGAATATTCAAATCCGGTTGAAAAATTGAGAGCACTTTTCTGACCGTGAAGTTAGGTACACATTTGTAGTACTTAGGTCATTTTATCAGTTTATTGTCCCCCACTTTGCAGGATTTCACCCTTCACCTCATTCATCACATTTCTCTGCATTAGTTAGCGTGTGCTGGGGTGAATGTAGCTCACTCATGTACATAGTTCCTTTGGTCTAGGTGCTGAATTTGACCGGTTTTTGATCCCATCTCCCATTGTACTTGGTGTTGACTTGGACCTAACTAGTTGGTTTCCAGTTCTGATCTGTGTTCTCTGAATGGTTATTCTCTCATTACCTCTTCCAGGTAGACATAGAAATGTCTTTTGTGGACCAGAGAGGTGTCATGTCCCTGGTGGAGGGTTTGTTACAGTACTCCTGGCCTGCAGAGAAAGGTCCCATTAAGGTTCCTTTCCAAACCATGACATATGAGGAGGCCATGAGGGACTACGGTGTGGACAAGCCTGATACCAGATTCAGTATGAAGGTGGGTGACTGTGGGTTGTATGAGGTTTTTGTTTGTTTCTTAATGTCTTTTAGATGACTGGATATCAGATAATGTCTCGTGCTTTCTTGGGGCTCAAATGATCCGGTCCTTTTGCAGGAGAAGATAAATAAGCTCATTGCGTGACTGTAATTACTGTTATTACAATTGTATCTTGAATATTGTGTTGCTGCCACTTGAGATGGACCTTGTTCTGCATTTTTGGATGATTTGTTTTCTCATTTTCATAATGATGTATGTACACATTTACTAATTAATACAATCTAATTTCACATAGTTTAATGACATTTACAAATGGTTGTTAAAACATTGATTTTTATAATAACAGTTTTTAAAGTGGTCACAAACTCATACAACGCCTACACTTCTCAAGCTCGGCTATTCGAGGTTGCAGCTAACCCCAGGGGCCTGTATCACAAAGGGAGTTCATCTGAGTCTGGCTCTCTTTGGCTCCACTGAGTCTGACATTGGTGATCCTGGATAACCGTTATCATGAAGCTGGTTATCAACAGGCTGCGTTAACTGTGGCTTTTCCGACTTTCAGTTGCAGTTAATGTAGCTGGAATCACTGTTCATTAGGCATTTAGTCTGGGAAACGATCCCTGCGTTTGTCAGAAGCTTTGTTTTCAGCCTTAAGTGGACATGGAAAGCCTGGAACAGCAAAATGATTCTACTGACCTATACACATAGCTATTGCTCTTTATTAGAAAGTCAGTACTTTCGTCCCTGTCGAGATGCTGCAGGAACAACAGCAACATTTTTCCAGTGAGCTGACTGGTCTGAAGTTAAAGGTGCCCTGTGGAGTTCTCTTGTAAACAAAAAGTTCCGTTTACATTCAGTGTTACGCACCAACACGCACTGGCCCTCATTTATCAATCTGACGTAGAAACCAGCCCAGATCCGAGTGCAGAAATCATCTTACAACAAGGTTCACGTGTGATTTATGAAACGATCTCACCAATCATAGCATAAGAATGATCGCTCGTTGATAAAACTGACGGCTGAAAACCATCATCATTTAAATATTCTGGGTTCAGAGGCCTCGCCCCTGGAGAAGCGGAACACGGCCAAGAAGAGGAACCTTTCTGACCTCGAGCCTAATATATAATAGTAACAATATGATAGCTTATGTCACAATTCACCGCAAAAGGTGAAGAAAAAATTGTCAGACCTCAAACTCGCCACCAAAAAGCTTGTCCTTAGGCGCAGCAGCAGACGCATGTCACCCTTTTAAAGATGTTCTACCACAGACTGTATAAACAGCATTCAACACGGGGGGGCAAGAATTCTAAACACAGTGGCAAAATACAGCTGCAGTCAAGAAATGTAACCGCCACCTCACCAATGCTGAAAACTATTAACCAGCACAAAAATGACAACTACCAATATAAACCTCTGACGTAGGGAAACCTCCTCGGAGCCAGATGGAGTTAGGTCCCCTGCCTCAACGCTGAATTACTTCTTAATACAAACAACTGTACAGTAATGATACATATGATAAAGGTTTAATGCCACTTCAAACAGAGTACATGTCTAAACAGAGTTGGGTCCCGGAGCAACTGAATGGGCTCCAATGTGCACCTTCCTTACATTATCCCTTTACTCCACCCTGGCTCCTCCTGTTGTGGGCCTTCAGTTAGGCCCACCTCTCTTTTGCTTCACCACATCATTATTTTCTGTCTCCATAGCAGTTGGTTTTTTAAAAACAGCAAACTTAACAAACTACTCAGTATAGCACTAGGCATGATGGGAAATGTGGGCCGTCACTACAATATTTTAGTACCAAGCCTCGTTTTGATCTGCTCCCGTTTGCCGATGGTGTTTTTTTTAATCTAGCTTGGCGCTAAAATGCTGAGCGGGACATAAACATTGACCCAGTGGTTGGCAGGTTAGCCACCATGAAGGAGAGGAGTATGAAGTTTTAAAATGGAGCGTGATCTGTACAAAGTTCGTTAACCTTTATTTTTATATATATATATTATTATTTAATTTATTTATTTTTTTCACTGATCTCACCTCCTGATACAGGTGGTTTGATATTGACACAATTTCTCCTCTTCTGAAAGAATCGTTGCTTTGAAAGGCAGAAAGTGCTCTTCTGGGTGTTCTCATATATCACTGTATGTCTGTGGGAGCAGCAGTGTTTTGGGCTGTTTAAGCGCACATCTCTGTCACACACTGAATCCCTGTCTTTGGTCTTATCTGTCTGTCTGTGTGCAGCTGACCGACCTCAGGCAGGTTTTCCTCTCCACGGAAATTGAATTCCTCAGATCAGCTCTCAGCCAACCAGGAGGCTCTATTCAGGCCATCTGTGTCCCCAGTGGAGCAGTAAGAACCAAACCGTTTCCTGTTGAAAGAAATCCATCAGAGCATACTCTACATACAGTACAATACAGTAATAACAAAGACAAAAAGCTGTTACGTATCAAACAAAACTGTTTGATAAGAAACAGGTTTGCTGATATCTGCGTTTTGCCATCCTTCACAGCTGTCTCTCATCTCTACGATATTCTCTGTCTTGTGTTTGACTACAGAAACTATTTGCTCGGAAAGATTTGGAAGAACTGAAACAAACCGCTAAGACTCAGTTTGGCCAGGTACCTTTGTCTTTCCTTACTTGTATTGTCTTGTAATTGTGTTGTGAAATTTTTGTGAAGCCACTATTTCATGTTATGTCAGTTTTTGGTTTTTTGTACTAATAATTAAAAAAGGGAGAATGGATACAGGAAATAAAACCGTGAAACAGAACAAATGAGGATAAAAATCAAAGCAAGCAAGACACCGATATTTGTGTCAGCTTCACATGGTGCATGACTGTGGAATGTATACGAAATGTGGTTGTTTGTGTCTATGAGTATATAAATGCATAACAATGCAATCCACTGTAGTAGCCCTGCAGCAAATAAGACCTTGTGAAGCGTACAAAGTTAAAGCTCTCTGAAAATGTGGCTTCAAGTATTTCTCTATAATATTCAACACTCACGACTAAATAAGCATCCGTCAAGACCCCAACACCCCAAAACTCTGCTTCATGAGGATTATGGTTTGATTGGATTTCACTGACAGTGACCAAACAACCCACAAGACTCCACAATGATCATATATAAGGGAAACTGTTGTACTTTCTACAGTCCAGACCGCGGAGCACCAAAAACTGAGTTTGTAACGTATTTGAATCGCAGCAAAGGGTGCTGGGAGGTCTGTGTCGTGGTTCATAGGTAACAAATGAACTACGGGCTCTATACCATTTTCCTCTTATGGAAAAAACTATGAAGCTACGACATATCGACATTATCGTACATTTAGGGGTTGTTGACCGTAACATTATGCTACAGATATGCCAATTCTGGGACACCTGGCAACACTGCATCCCACCAACCGTCATCAGATTCTGCTTCAAATGTTGCTAAATCTTTTCTCTTTGTTTTGTCCCAAGGAGCTCAGCGTGGTGCTGGTCAAAGCAGACGGGACATTGAAGTCTCCCCAGAAGAAGCTGCTGTCTGTCTCAGCCACAGAGGAGCTGCTGCAGAGGACTGGAGCCCAACCAGGAGACCTGCTGCTGATGGCAGCCGGTTCCCTCCACACTGTGGTAAGAGACTCACTGACATCAAACTTCGATTAGGTGAGATCGATGAAGGGGGAAAGTTGTACAATACAGCAAGGAAAGATAAAACTGAATATAAAGTGAATATATGTTCATTCCTCTCCGTCCTTCCTTTGCTGTCTCCTGTGTCTTACTACATCCCTGCGCCGCTCTCAGCGCCCGCTGCTGGGAAATCTTCGCCTCCAGTGCGCAGAGCTCCTGGAGACTCGCAGCGTTTCAGTCCGCGACCCTTCAGCCTTCCACTTCCTGTGGGTTGTGGACTTCCCTCTCTTCTTGCCCAAAGAAGAGAAGCCGGAGCAGCTGGAGTCAGCCCATCATCCATTTACTGCTCCACTGCCAGAGGACACGCAGTTACTCTACACAGAGCCACACAAGGTAGTCACGTAGATTCACTCAAAATCTGTTTAATCTTAGTGTCTTTTTTTATTCATTTTTGGATATTTAGAAATAATCAGAAGTCGTGTGGGATGCATCATTCCCAGGTACGTGGTCAGCACTATGACCTGGTGCTGAATGGCTGTGAGATTGGAGGGGGCTCCATCCGCATCCACAAAGCCTCAGAACAGCTTCATGTCCTGAAGAATATTCTCAAGGTCAGTTGTTGTATATTCTGCCAGTGGAATTGGGTTGAATCAGTTACTGGCCATAACTGTTTTGGACTCGTGTCTGCCGCAGGAGGATCCCAGTCTACTCTCTCACCTGCTGGAGGCTCTGGACTCAGGAGCACCACCACATGGAGGTATTGCTCTGGGTAAGGTTAACTCTGCACTTGACCACAGCATGCTTTAGCTATCACTGAGCTAGTTTAGCACAGTAAAGAAACATAAAATATTTTTACACATTTGATTTTGTTTTGAATTAGGGTGCTCACCCCCACAATAAAACGGATCATATGCTTACAGTCTGGGTCTATGAAAGTAACAGTCTGCAGTCAGGACCGCAGACCCCCCCCCCCACTCAGCGGCCTGTGGGCTGACCCATTATGCTGTCAATCCAAATGCAGTTTACTGAGTGTTATTTCATGTTATGACATAATAAGCTGCAAATTCCGTTCACTCATCATGCTCCTCGTAGGGGATTCCCGCTTTTCATAGAAACTGAATGGGAGCTGGTGGGTCCGCCCAGTTTGCTGTGTTCAGTGTGATTCTGATCTTCCACCGCAGACGCAGACGCAGGTCCTGCTGCAGACCCTTGAGCGTGCAAATTGATTTTGCTATGAAGAAATCATAGAACACATATGTACACATATGTATAATATCCTCATGTTCAGCTACTCCTGCTTTATTAAGCCGTCTTCCTCTATGCCTTTCTAGGTTTGGACCGGCTGGTCTCCATCATGGTTGGGGCTCCCAGCATCCGTGATGTCATTGCCTTCCCCAAGTCATTCCGGGGTCACGACCTCATGAGCTGCGCCCCTGACTTGGTATCTGAGGAGGAGCTGAAGTCTTACCACATCTCTGTCAAATGGCCAACAGAGCGAGGAGGAGGAGAAGAGGGGAAGTGAGGAGGTAAAGAAGGAAGAGATAAAGAGACATCAGAGGAATCTGTAACCCACACAACAGACGAAAAGATTTTGTGGACGAGGAGACGAGATGAGCAGGTGTAGAGACTGGAGTCTATGAAGATGTCTGCCAGCTGGCCGGCAGACATGAGGAGGAGGAGGAGAGAAAAGGAGGAGGAGGTGTTGTGGCTGCATATCAGTTCTGTTACTTTGAAATGGAAGAGAAAAGTCTGAAACATGGACTGGTTAGACTACCAAGTCTCACTGAAAATGAACGACACTTGAGGTTTGTGTGCGTTTGGCAGCGTTTACCTCAGCATTAACATCCACATTAACACCATCTTCCCCACCTGCTCCACTCTGCTGGACCGGCTCCGTCCGTCTCTCTCCACCGGTTGTGGTGCCGTGTGTACCTCGTGTATGTTTTGTGCCTCTTTGCTTTGTCCTTTTTTATTTACCAAGAATGTGTTTATTGTCTCCTAATGCATTATTAGATAAATGCTAAAGATTAGAATATCATAATTTTATGAGTAATATTTTGAGTAACAGTAACTGTTTTTCTCAGGTGGAGTTGGCTAAAGTAAATATTTTGTAATCAAGATCACTATGTTATTTAATTTCTGAGCTTAGTGATTTCATAGAAATCCCACCTCTGACCTGCTCCTGAGTTCTCTTTCCCTGGGCTGCGTCTGGAGGCTCAGTACCAGGATCAGTCCGGGACCTGACTGCGGAATCAGCTGCTGCCTTATAAATCAGGCGCTGAACACACGCAGATTGCGACTGCAGACTCAATGAAAACCGCAGCACAAATTTACGCAATGCAATTTTCTTAGTGAATCTGGCCCTCAGGACACTGTGTCAACAGCACGACATATAGGCAGATATAACATGTCACACAATAAATAATAATCACAATATCCCTAGGTAGACTGCATGTATCACATTGCAAGATGCTGGAATTAGAAATTAAGAGGCAGAATTCAGAGTCCTTATTGCAGCAGGCGACAAGCTGATGCCTCCTGCTGCATCAGCAGATATTGTTTAGATATTTAATGAAAGGAAAAGACCTCACCATTTGACAGCAAAATGTTTTACAGGACCTTTGAGGTGTTGAATGTTATTGATAACAAAACTGCTCCTGCTCAAACATGCTTTGTCCTTTTTTCTGTCCTCACAATGGCTAAAAAAACATCTTTTTCTTTTATTATTTAAATCTTTGACAATAGAAATCACGTACAAACAAAGAAGTCATTATTACAGACAAAACGACATCAGAGCCAGGGGAATCTTTTGAGTGAAAACAAACAAAGAACACAAATAAATGTTTTTTTTGCAGCTTTATGTTTTTAGTTAAAATTGTTGAAGTTGAATTTGGATTTATGAATATGATACTTTGCTAAAATAAACATCAAATTAATTATATATAGTACATTTTTTTACTATTGTAGATACCAAAAAGTACATTTTGCCAGTAAAGAGAAAATTCAGAGTCAATGTTATCAGCAGTATACCGGGATACATCTTTGCAAAATTTGTATTTGTGTAGGGGCATTGCCAGAACAGGTGCAGCATCTACATGCATCGATTCATGAACGGCTCAGTATGGATGGGGTCGCGGGGGATGGTGTCAGGACTGTCCCATTGTCTTTCAAATCAACAGTAGAACTCATTCAGTTGGTTGGCCAGGCGCAAGTAATTAATGGAGTGGGGGGCTTAGGTTTGTAGTTGGTGATCTGTCTGAGCCCCCTCCAGACAGAAGCAGAGTCGTTGGCTGTGAACTGGTGGTGTAGTCTCTCAGAGTACAGTCGTTTAGCTTCTCTCACCGCCTTGCTAAACCTGTTCCTGTCTCCACTCCTGAACGCCTCATCCTTTTCCGACCTTAGCTGTCTGAGTTTAGCTGTGAACCAGGGTTTGTCATTGTTAGAACCCACCCTGGTGTGCGATGGTACACAGCAGTCTCTGTGAACTCATCCAGACTGTTGGTATCAGTCCTGAAAACATCCCAGTCACTACAGTCCAAGCACGCCCGAAGGTCCTCGTAGCTTCACTGGTCCACTGCTTTGTTGTCCTCACAACAGGTTTACAGAGCTTTAATTTCAGGTGGACCATGATGTGGTCAGAGTGGCCCAGTGCAGCGCGGGGGGACGGTGTGATAGGCACTGCTTACAGTAGTGTAACAGTGATCCAGAATATTCTCCTCTCTGGTCGGGCAAACTGTCTGTATTTGGGGAGTTCATGGCTGAGATTTCCCTTGTTAAAGTCACTGAGGACAATAACTAAGGAGTCCAGGTTTGTCCGCTCCACACACAGTATCTGGTCGGCGAGCATGCGCTGTGCGTCCTGCACGTTAGCCTGCAGTGGAATGTAAACACCGACCAGAATGAATGAAACAAACTCACTGGGGGAGTAGAAGGGTTTAGAGTTTATGAATAAATATTCCAGCTCAGGAGAACAGTGCTGTTGAATCACTGTCACGTCTACACCAGCCACTGTTGATGTAACAACAGATGCCTCCACCTTTTTGTTTTGCCAGAAAATGCTGTGTTGCGATCCCCTCTGAAGAGTTGGAAGCCTGCCAGCTGCAGCGTAGCGTCTGGTATCGATCCACACAACCACGTCTCCGTAAAGCATAAAACGCAAGATGAATTAAAGTCTGTTTTTCCCTGACCATTAGCTGAAGTTCATCCAGTTTAATGCACAGTGAGCGCACATTGGAGAGAAATATTCCCAGTAACGGTGTGCGATGTCGGCCTTCGTCGTTTCACTGCATGAGCAAGGGTGAGAGCACCTTTGACCAGAATGTCTAATAATTCCACTGATGGAAGCAGAAAAGTGGGAAATAAGTCCGCTGGTATAGTTCGCCTGATGTTCTGGAGCTCTTCTCTGGTGAAAGAGCTCCGGGTATCACAGCAGAAAACTGAATTTACAAGCAAAACAAGACAAAACAATGCGCACCAAAACACAGAGGCAGCCATCTTTGACGCCATCTTGAACTCATATACTCATATACTTGAAACGTAAAATAGACACAGCGGCCTACGTTACTACAGGGCCTATTCAAATATAAAATAGACAGTTTACAACACCACAGGCAGTGACACAGACAGGTCCGTCGGCTCAGTCACATTCTCTAATATACAGGAGAGAGCACATAACATAGCATATCGTTTGAGTCATTCATATGGACTCAACTGCTGACAAACTGTTACCAAAGTAACTGCAATAGAAATGTTGTGTTTACTGCTAGGCACACTGGCAAATGTACTACACCTTGTCACTCAGGTGGTGCCAAAATCTCACCAGCGGGGCACATGTGTTTGGAATCATGCATATATTAGTATGGAGATACCAACAGACAATTGAGAATTAACTAAGCAGTAGTATATTTGGTCTTGACTATGGACACAACATGTTCCCCTCTCTTGGCCTTGGTAAATTTTATTTAGAACTGCAGTTCTCCTGCTGCAGCCCTCGCTTGGGTACGGCCAGAATTTTCACTGAAATGCAGTTCGGCCAGGTAAAGTCTGGAATGAGAAGGATTTGTATGGGATTACTCCATAATACTTCCGCATGGGCCACACTGCCTACTTCTCTCTACCTGTGTGTGGCGGCTGCCTCGCTGAACTGCTGCGGCTCGCTGCGTGTGGTGTCCACGCAGACAGCGGTTCCACGACGCGCGAGCTGCTCAGGTGGGCAGTGCGGCGGGCGTTAGTAAAGGGCTGTTATACAATATTGTCAACATGATGACTATACAATTTACCTGCAGAGCATCCCCAGGTATGAGAAGGCCACGTTTTTTGGTGGAACCGCAGAATCATGTGGAACCCCTCCAAGGCAGATGTTTGGTAGAGAGGGCTCAGCTTTTTCACATCACCAAGAACACGATTGTTCATTAGCACCTTCTCCAGCTTGTAGGTGGCCTTTGTTGCTAGAGGGGGACAGAGAATAACAAATACATAAAAGATGATGATGAATGCAAAGCAGCTGAGAGTATATTACAGGATTCTAATTAAATGACATAATTGCTATTGAATAGTGGCATACTGGCCTTCAGCCACTTGTTTTTGTCAGTGGAAGGAGGGTGGAGGCACTTGGGGAAGAGTGGATTTTCATGGACATGCACATTCTGGATGCCGCTGAGAAGAGATCAGAATCAGAAATACTTTATTGATCCCCGAGGGGAAACTCCATTTTGCCAACATTTCCTCTCCATTGGATGAACCGGATGCTGACCAGTAGAGGTGATTTTTGATGCTCTTTTGCCACATTTTGATTTGGTGCAGTCCTTCTCCTTGGAGACGGCATCCACCTTCTTGGTGAGTGCTGAGAACAGTTTAAAAAGATGTATTACATTTTTTTCTACAGCGGGTGTTAATATTGCACAGGATTAGCTGTGCTACAAATAATCAATAAACTACATTTTCAAAATGATCCTACCTTTACATAAATGCCATACATCATAAAAGTGGTCAATGTCTGGTTTCTGTTCCTAGACAAATTTTTGAACCTGGGTGTGTCGGTCTGTCAACAGGGAAGCTACGTTGACACCAGATCATTCAAGAAATTCCAGGCCGACAGATCAGCCCTTCCTTTTCCATACGGACACTAACATTTCTAACAAGTACAGACTTCAAAACTCTGCGCTCTGCTGAGTGCATTTTCTATTCTATGTATTTACCTGTACGATCAACAATTTTGTTTGTGCTGAGATCCATCATGGAGTATGAGCCATACTTTGCGCAATGGCCTGGACTGTCGGCTCTCATATCACCACCAAGAGATACAGCTTCCTACCTTGCAGACTCTTGAGCAGGTTGGGCAGATTTTAAAAAGCTCAAGCAGGCACTCCTCGTACACCAAGTACTTCACCATGTCCTGCGGTGTCTTGGTTGATGAAGAAAACCACAGGCAACAAAAAAAGACTTGTTACAAAGTGTATTATTTTGAATTTCTCACCTTCATAGTGAAGTAACAACATTCTCACATCAGCATCAAATCAAAAAATGTTGAAGAGAATGTTCCTATTATGTCAGATTAACAAAGGTCTATAACAATCAAAGTTAACTTCCTGTTTACTGGTGGTGTCAACCAATTTAGACATGCTGGGGAGGTAGGTGGAGTCATCAGGAGCTGCCATGTTGGAAGTGATTTCAGATTCCTGAAAAGAGGGAAAGAGGGGTGGTATTGCTTTCCGCTTAAGTGGAGCTGAAGAACAGAGCGGAAGAATCTTGGCTGTGGTGTTGCCCACAGCAACGCTCCTCCTGGCTACCGTAGCCTGAGGACCTGGAAAATATATATGCAAATAAAGGTAGTAATAAGAGTGAAAGTCTAAATGTAAAATGTCCCTCTCTCTCTCTCTCCATGTCTCTCTCTCTCCCTCTCTCTCTCTCTCCATGTCTCTCTCTCTCCCTCTCTCTCTCTCTCCATGTCTCTCTCTCTCTCTCCCTTGCCATGTCTTTCTACCTCTGTCTCTTCCTCTCAATGTCTCTCTCTCTCTGTCTCAGTTTATTGAATATTTTCACTTTGCGGCTGATGCTCCGGTCTTTTTTTACCTTGCCCTATCAAAAACTAACGTTCCCGCCAGAGTAGCTGGAAGGTTTGTAATTCTACATTCCAAAGCAAAATAATCACCTGCTTTTGGTTAGCTAATTTTTCACCCTCCCAGGAAGGCACGCCTGCCGTCCCGGTCTATATAATTCCTCGCCATAGCGACATATCACCAGATGTCGGGGGGGACGGGAGGATGGTGGTTTATGTTGGTAGTTGTCATTTTTGTGCTGGTTAATAGTTTTAAGCATTGGTGAGGTGGCTGTTACATTTCTTGACTCCAGCTGTAATTTGCCACTGTGTTTAGAATTCTTGCCCCCCCGTGTTAAATGCTGTTTTATACAGTCTGTGGTAGAACATCATAAAAGGGTTGGAATGTGTCCAATTGCCGCTCATTCTGCGTTGTCTGCTGCAGCGATATGATCAATTACACTAGTCAAATACAGGAATTCCAAATAAAGGCCTACCTCAACCTCTAATACAAGCCTGCTTCAAGCAGAGCCGTGTTACCACCTGCAGTTGAGATAAATAAACGCGCCGGCCCCGGTCATAATATGAGGAAATACGGTAGCTCAGTAGGGGCCCCTACTGAACACGGGCCCTGGGGCGGTCGAACCCTCTGCCTCCGCGGTCGCGCCGCATATGTGTTTAGCATTTAGTAACAGCAAACTATGCTTTCAGTAAGCGCTTCTACATTCCTTAGTATTGGAAAAGTGTAAAGGAATAGAGATAGACTGCATTGTGATCAGTTAACGGTGCTGTAAAATGTCAGCTGATATCTTGTCAATGTTCATATTTTTAGATAGACTAGCCAAAAGTCCAAACCCGACTGTCTGGTGGCACTTCTGTTATGATAAGTAAAAGCATTTATGTTAGGATTGTTATTCCTCCATATGTCAATTAAATTAAATCTTGGCATAAAAACCTTTAAGTTTTCATTCACTGAAGTAGAATCTTGTAGAGGCCAACAATTCATATTATGATCTAATATCATGGTGACATCCCCAACTATTGCTATACCACAATTTGGAATGTTATTACGAGTGTGTTGAATCTGTTTCTCTAATGTTTCAAGAAGGTTGTCATTCTCAGATTTAGAGTTATAGCCATACATATTAACAGTTATTAAGGGGAGGTTGTCAGGTTGCTAATAACTTGATTTAAAAATGACCTGCACTGGGTTGCGCCAGCTACGTGGAAGTTCTCTCCTAAGTTAGGGTGTAAAGTCGACTCTAGAGGCTTAGTAACTGTCAGTTTGTAACTAAATCAGCTGCTAAAATTGGTTGCTCTACGATTACTCTGGGCATAGTTTGGACATCGTCATGGTTACCGTAACGTATTGGCTTTCTGGCTGGCATGAGCCACTTGGCATCGTAGCACATCTTAGTAAGCTAGATCAATATTGAAATATCATACCAATAAATTAGGTCTCTACTGGATTACTGCGATACAAAATGGCAATTAATGAAAAAATGATGCTGTGCAGAAAAACTGCTGTTTTACCATTAGCTTATAATGAATATATTTGTGACATTTTATGATTTACACCTTCCCTAGGAGCATGTGGGGCATTTGTAACTATTTAATTGTAGAAATAGAATTATGTTGTAACTTATCTCCGTGGTGCAACTGCTTTTATTTTAGTAATGCATAAATCACAACTTAGTAATAATTTACGTTATAACTAGGCTAAGCTAACTAAATTTGAATTTACACACAGCTGGTGCAACAGGCCTCTGTTGTGCCACAGATAGAATGTCGAATAGTTCCAGAGAATGTGTGTTTTAAAGAAGAAACATATGACATATAATTGAGCTTCATTAGCTACCTTAATGTCACTCAGTCCCTCCTTTATCATGTGCCTTTACTGTTTTAAAGGGTCAGTCCATTCAGTCACAAGAAAGACTTGGAACTCCACCGTTTCTCCACATAAAAGGATGTTTTCAGGTCTGGGGAGTACTACTGCATACGTGGAAAAGTTGTAGAAAAGCCTTTTGTGGCTCCGGAGGGAGCTGCGAAGTCTGATGAATCACCTCAGGTGATGTCACTCGAGTCAGCGTGAAAATCTTCATCTCTGCTTGAGGCTAGCGGTTCGGGGCTACATTAGCCACTACTAGCATAGCACACCCAAGTCTCTGACTGAACTGTCGAGTTGCATTGTGGGTGATGTAGGCCCCGGGTTTTGACAGGGAAGAGGAATGTGTGGAATAAAAAAGAGGATATCTCTGGTTCTGCTGCATCGATTTTGATCTTTGTTTTAAACGGTCCATCGTGAGTCCGGCTCAAATCTAAAAACATATTTTTAAAAAGTACATTAAAAATATACATTTTACATGTTTAGCTCTACTGATTCCATATTATGTCAAGTGGGGAAAGTATTAATTAATCTAAAGTCCTAAACACCCAGCTCCTTTTTAGTTTGTTTATATTGTATATTGAGTATTTTTTTATTTTGAACAGAAACGTAAAAAATTCACGCTACACATATTTTTATTCCTATGTAATAGCTTCTTCTAGTCTCAATTAAATATTCGTTTTTCCGTTAATAGCGGGTATAAAAATGAACGGATAAAACAAACCCAGACTGATGACGACAGCTGTGGTAACCCGGAAGAGAAGCGGAGCGCGTGCCGTGGCCTCGGAGCTGGGGACGTAACGTCAGGGAGGAAAAATGACTGAACAGAGATGTGATTGTTCCGTTCTGCCTTCGACACCAGTGAACTCTTGGCTCGCTTCAGCAAGTTAACAGCGAGAATACGCACCACGGTCCAGCTGTCCTACTAACGGAATGTCGTTACAGACAGAACCGACTGTCGGTTATTCGGTGAATTTCGTCAGACAGACCTCGGACGATGCTAAACAGCTAGCCAACTAATCGAAGAAAATAAGCCCGTGCGCCGACTCTTTGACAGCTTCAGTGTATTCGCCTTTCAGCCGTTTGCCACAGAACAGTCGACGTATCTATCCGAACCTGAGCGCCCGCCGACGGCCACGTCAGCTAACACGAGCGTATATCTCTCCGGTCTGCTCCACTGTGGGCACTGCTGAGCTCGTGGGTTGGTTTTGTGTTATTAATATCCAACAAAAACTTAGGGAGTCTTTTTCTGCGACAATGGCTCCGATGGGTATCCGGCTGTCACCGCTCGGTGTGGCGGTGTTCTGCCTGCTTGGAGTCGGTGTCATCTACCACCTGTATGCGGGGGTCATCTCCAGCCGCTGGGCTGCTTTCAGGTCAGACTCTCCTCTTTCCATACATCACTGCAGCACTGGGTGCAGTCCCTGTCTGCCCCTGCCCCTGTCCCTGTCTCTGCCCCTGTCTGTCCCTGCAGCTGCTCCTGTCCCTGTCTCTGCCCCTGGCTGTCCCTGTCTGCCCCTGTCCCTGTCTCTGCCCCTGGCTGTCCCTGTCTGCCCCTGTCCCTGTCTGTCCCTGTCCCTGCCCCTGTCCCTGTCTGCCCCTGCCCCTGTCCCTGCCTCTGCCCCTGTCTGCCCCTGCCCCTGTCCCTGTCTGCCCCTGCCCCTGTCCCTGCCCCTGCCCCTGTCTGCCCCTGCCCCTGTCCCTGTCTGTCCCTGTCCCTGCCCCTGCCCCTGTCCCTGTCTGCCCCTGCCCCTGTCCCTGTCCCTGCAGCTGCAGGGCTGGACTTGGAACTGACCAGCTGCTTGTCTCAGTGTTAATGAAGCTGGTTGGAAAGTGAAAACAACAATAAGTTTGATGCCCTGAAAGAAATCAAGATTATTTCCGTTACCTTTCAGCAAGTATCCAGTCTGATGTATGAGTGATGTTCTACATTTTAATATTCTAGCAGGTTGTTAGGGCTGCAGCTAATGATTGTTTTCATTATCGATTAATCTGCCCATCATTTTGTCTATACAGTGCTAGAAAACAGTGATAAATGCCCTGTGTAATTTCCCAGAGGTCTTCAAATGCCATGTTTTGTCTGACCAACAGTCAAAAAACTCAAAGCGCTTCAGATTACTATCATGTAAAGAAAATCATACAATTCTCACACTGAAGAAGCATGAAACCAGCAGATGTTTGGCTTTTTTGCTTAAAAAATGCCAAACGATTATTCGATTATCAAAATAGTTGCCAATTAATTTTCTCAGTTGTCTGTCAATCGAATAATCGACTAATCGTTACTGCTCGAGGTGTTTTCTGTCAAGCTTGCAGATGTTGCTGGTGCAGATGGAGCCGGGGTCATATCACTGTATGCCTTTGCATGTTCACCAGGCGGACTCTGGCCTCGTAATGTAAACCTGATATCTGCCCGCCAGTGTTGTCCACCGTCGTTACGGTTCAGGGTCGGTGCTCGACTGAAGCCTAAGTTTGCACCTCTCATGTGCTGTCAAGAATTCAGCTTTCCTAAACATAAACACCCGCTGATGTTTGAAAAATCCAGAAGGTCATTTTGAAAACGTCCTTCTTTTCTGAAGGAATTTCCAGAATTCTCCAAAACTCATTTTACCATCTGGATGAAAAATTGTTCTAAAGATTTTTAACCCGTTTTCCAAATAGTGACTTTTAATCCGAGCAAAGATGGTAGCTAGGAAAGGCATGTCTCCTTGCTCATTTTGTACAAGGAGATATATTGCATTGATGCTTCATTCTAATATTTTATATATCTGTACAAAATAATACATTCATATTCAGCTTGCATTTTACACAAAGAGCAAAGACACGTGATTTTTGGCTACCTGGATTAGGAAATACAGGCGCAACTTGAGAAACAGGTTTAAGGTGTGCCACAGACAGAATCTTGTTTAGTCAAGATGGGCAGGATTCTGGGAGTATCAGTTAAACACATCCCCAGCCCTGCTGCTGACCCTGAAGCATTACCATTATCTGGCCTTCAGAGGTCTGTGGGGAAACACTGAAGGTTTGACATGACAGTGGTTTTATTGTGAGATAATGAATATGAGCACAAAATATCAGCTTCATTTCAAAAATACGGGGGGCAGTGTCCAAACTTTGCTTCCTCATCCACCCTCCAAAAGCTGACGAGGCTGATATGGTTTCACCAGGTGTGGTGTGAAGAAAGGTGCAAGCTTTTTTCAGTCCGTGCTGTTTTGAGGCTAACACTCCTGGTCCTGTCCCTTCGTCTCTGCAGACAGCGGAGGAAAGTGGATCTGAGGGAGCTGCTGGCTGTCTCTGTGGAGGCTGCAGTACTAGGTGGCAGAGAGGTAAACACGCTGGCTTTTTCCACAGCTCAATGAACAAATGCTGTCATAATACAGACATTTAACTAACAACTGTTATAAAGTAACTCACTGGTAATAGCTCGCTGAGTGTGTTTTTTTTTTTTTGTTGAGTTTGTTTGATCGGGGTAGGCGCCTGTTTAAAGACAGCAGGGTGACAGAAGATACCGAGACTTAGCAGAAAAAAGTGATATTTACAGTTCTTTTGAAATCCCTCTTTGCAAAAACTTATTTCAGTACTTACAAATGATTACGATAAAGGTACTATCCTTTTTTTAAAGCTAGGCTGCAATGCGGAAAATTATGATTTTTATTTTTAACTTTACCATTTCAGTTTCAGCAACTTAACAATCATATTCACAATTTTGCCTGCCCATTTTCCACTGTTTAATGAAACTGTAATTAGGAAAATTGGGATTTTAACAGCCAGGACGTGACAATAAATCAGTAAGTTTCCTCTAGTCATTACAATATTAATAATAAGGTAAGTTTTAATCCTCAGTCTTGCGATACCAATAAAGAGTCGCCCCCTGATAGGCTTGGGCGGTAGCTATTTTTTCATACTCTGCTTATATTTCACTGGGGTGTACAGCATATGACTGTGTTTGTGTAAAAAAAACAAACCCAAAAGCCCAAACAGCTGAGCTGCTGGTGATAGAAGTCATTGTAGCATGTATGACACTGTCTGGCCTACAGTGCTGTGTGTCTAATATGCAGTTAGCCTACTTAGACAAGTCTTGCTGGGTTTAAATACCATAGAATAATGAATCGATGGGAGATAAGCGCCCTTCTTCCACACGATGGGCAATTGTTGCCGTGGAGGATACTAACACATCAGTGGGAGATGACGTGCAAGGTGTTACCTTCTTTAGCCACAACTTTCTTGAGGCAAATAGCTCCGTCCGTGTTGGCTGGCTCACCTTTATCATCGGGACTAAGCCCCAAATACTCCCGAACAGGGGCAGAGGCATTTTTCTTTTTTACTAGTCTTGTAACATCATCCCCAACACTCGCAGTCGGCATCTTTTTCAGCTCAGCTGCCTGTTCCAACAGTAGAGACTGACCTCTGGTGGCACGCGCTGTGCACTACAGCGCATCGCCTCAATACAGCATCTATGAATCAGTTTAATAGAAAGAGGAGCAACTGTCTTTTTCACCTTCGGGATTTCTAAATATCCTGGTATACCTTGATACTGCTCAAGCCTACCCCCGATTTACTAAGGCAGGCCAAACCAGGTAGATTTAAAACAAATTTTTATATTTGCGTCTAAATTAAAACTTGCTTTCACTGGGCAGTAAATAGTGTGGTTAAATAAGAGTTTTTTCCTTTCCATCCTTCATTTATGCGCTCTCTGGCTGACACTCCTTAAAATACATATTCATCAGTTCTAAGGCGCTAAATGTTTTGATAAATTCCTTTTATTGGCTTTTTACTTGCAAAGCTTTTATTGCACTTTCAGTAACAAGATTTTATTTGCCAAATGGAAAATCTACCCACATTTGGCGCTTGACCGGCCCAACCCTACAGCTACGCCTTAAATGCAACCTTCTGAACCAGTTAAAGTGTACGTTGTAGTGGAAACATTAAATATTATTTTGACTCTTGTCTCTAAAGAACCTGCAGGTGTACATTTGGGTTCATCTGGGGCCCTTAAACTGTATCAGCATGTGGGATGAGAGTTGTTTTTTCCCTCCGTAGGTAAAGACGGTGCGTGATGAAAATGACCTGAAGGAGAAGTCAAAGGGCAAGACAAGGGAGGGAGCCAGTGAGCCTCTGACTATGGGTGACCTACAGTCTCACAGAAAGATGTTTAACCTCATAAGCAACACCTTCCCTGACGTCACGGTGAGTACAACCGCTGTGGCTGCTGTACAGGGGTCTTTTATTCTGCACTTCGCGTCATTGTTGCAGCGTTCTTGATTTTTTTTCAGTCCGTAATTGTTGTTAAAGAATACCAGTTTGGTAGATGAAGGATGAACAATCTCATCTCTGACCATTTCCACGAATCTAAGACAGTTAAATCACAAACTAGAAACTGTCATGAACTAGCAACAAAGCTAGAAACCACAGAAGCAAGGCTTTAATCTGATGTTAGAGGTGGACCTGCTGCAGCGCTCTCATCTTTCCTGTACTTGCTTCAGTTAGATTAGAGTCAGACTGGAAAGCTTATTTGTGAGATGCCTTCACATAGCATTTCAAGTTTAGAATAAGCCTAAGGCACAGGACTACTCAGGACGTTTCTATCTGCATGTTGTTGTTTTCAGGTGAACAGCGAGGAACATGACAACATGGTGGACAAGGCTGCGACCTGGAGCCGGGACATTCCAGCTGATATACTAGACAAGATAGAGGGGGGAAAGGACGTTCCTTCTGAGAGCATCACTGTGTGGATCGATCCTCTAGATGCTACACAGGAATACACAGGTGTGCACGGCACTGACGTTAAGCCATATTCATTTCCATGATTATTTTAGAAGACATATTGGACAATAATATGTCCACCTGTCACTGAGGTACATCTTGTGCTGCTCCTCTTATATAGCAAGCAGTTGAGCTGTGAATAGCTTTGATTTATCCTCACAGGTCAAGCTCATTGGACTCACTCGCAGTGTAGGGTACATTGTAAAATGTCGAGTTTAAAAGAAGCTTAAATGAATATGTGAGGTTTGGTACAGTAAGTATGTTTGTTCTCCCATTATCTACAGAAAGTTGACTGAACACGCATGGTTCTTTGCAGCAACACCTTCTTAACATTCATCCAGTTAATCTCACACATCCGGGAGCTGCCCAGCAGAGCTAATGTTTGCTCTGTCAGCCACTGGGAGTATGTCCACAGTTTGGAAACGCATATTTGTCTGTCCGTTTCAGCCCTCCACCCAGACTAAAACTGTGTTTCTTGCCAAAAACGGAGCTTTTCCAAAACAGTTGCCTGAGTGTATAAATCTTAAAACACCGGCTCAGTGGTTCAGTGTGTATGGGCTAAACAGAGCCTTTGCAAAACAATGACGTGAGCTGCCCAGTGAGGGCCGTGGCTGTGTGCCATTAAAATAAAGGACTTTCTGTCGCCTCAAACACAGGCGACAGAAAGTCAATATTTTGGCTTTATTTTGTCATTAAAGTGGCTTTAAGTTGATTTTTGTCAAGCGTCATGATCATAAAATAATGATCAGCGCAGCAGGATGCTGGCTAACGTGTAGTATTTGGTTGGATTAAATCACTATTTTGTACTTGTTCCGTTGTCTGACAACTGAAACGGAAAAATGTGTAAATGAGAACAACTAAATGGTGAATTCAGCTGTATTAAAGCACAGTATGGGTGATCACAGAGCGCAGGAGGGGACTGGAGAGGGCTGTCAATCAGCAAAGTAACCAGCTGTGTCTGTAGCTGCCCAGTCACAGCTGACAGTGTGGAAGTAAAGTTTATCTTCTCTAATTGTCAATGTAGTCTATTACACAGCTGTTGTCATTAACCTGCATTTATGCAGATTTTGTCAGCCAGGCTGTCTGTCCCACTTTTACCAGATGGTGATGAGCAGTTTTGTCGGAAAAGATTTTAGCAGTTTTTCAGTTGCTCAGGTATTTCACTTTGGGTAGAGGTCAATGACCTGGAAAGATTCTGCATTTTAAAAATGAGATGCTTGCCTACCTTTTATCACCCCTAGGTCCTCTGAAAAACCCCTCAAACTTGCAATGTTTTTGTTTTTCACTCTTGTTAAATAGCTAGTTTAAACAGTATTAAGATCACCGCACATGCATATTGACTAGTTTTGGGTGATTACCTCGTGTGTAGATGACCTACAGTAGTGCAAATAGTTCAATTTCAAGGTAATTACAGCCTGGTAGCCTATAAAGTTATGTAATTATTATTATGCTTTATTTTGGCGAATCATATAATGTTCTTGTGGCCCAGTAGCAAATGTTGTGGCCTGTTACTGGTCTGAGGCCCTGGGGTTGGGAACCACTGTTGTTCACAGGTTTCCTTGAGTTTCCTTGTTCATGTATACCTATTCAATCCCCAGTTAGACTAAGAATTCAATTTGTTCTTTCAAACACTAGTACGGTATTATTTATTATAATTCAGAACAGAAAGCTTTATAAGACGCAAATATGGATTTCCACATGTTAGAGACACGCTGACACTTATCTCTGTATCTTCTGTTCTCCCCTCTGGTCTCCTCTATTCATCCTTCATTAACCTCATTTTCATCTCCCTTATCTTCCTCTCTCTTCATCCTCTGACTGTCTCTCCTGTCTTTTTCCATCTTTCTTCTCGACTCTGCCCTCCCTCTTTATCTGCTAATCTTTCTCCCTTCATAGAGAATCTGGTGAAGTATGTGACTACAATGGTATGTGTGGCTGTAGATGGTAAACCAGTCATTGGGGTCATACACCAGCCGTTCACTGGGTTCACTGGTAAGTGTGTGTGCTTCCACAACTTTACTGTGTTGAACAAGAAACCTCCACATTTTGAACTTTTCATGGTTAGGCTGTAATTGTGGCTTACAAAATATGCCTGGTTGAATAATAATCTGACATTTTTGTGACATAAATATAATTTTTCTCTTTTCTGAAAATCACTAAACTTCAAGTTAGTTCATGAGCTTTGCACTTTCTAGAAAACCTCATAAGAAGACATTTGAGGTTTTTCTTGAAACCATAAGATTTATGTCCTTCTTGTCCTTTTATTTTCATAAAGGATCACACGTCCTGCCACATTGCCATTTAGGGGAAGAAACTCTAAAATTTGCTTTCTTGAGCTTTAATAGTTAAGATGTTGGTCGACAAAATAAAACGTTTTGAACTTATTCCCTCTCTCCTGCATTCCCTTCGTGTCTCTCTCTCTCTCTTTCGTCTTTCCCCCAGCCTGGGCGTTTGTAGGTCAGGGGTCAAATATGCGTCCACGGTCGTCGTACAGTGTCAGCCCTCCAAAGGTGATTGTATCACGTTCCCACTCTGGAAAAGTTAGAAGTTTTATCCAGGATGCTTTGGGAAACAGCACAACAATCATAGAAGCAGGCGGAGCAGGTGAGTAAAGAATTAAGTATTGCATGTGCAGATGAAGCTCAAAGGCTATATCTGCAACTATGATATCAAGTTAAAACAAACTGTTTAACTCTTTTTTTTTTTTTTTTTTTTAACTGTACTGTCAATTTCTTTCTCAGTCTAAAAAGACATAGGTTTAGAGATGTTAAAGTGTGAGATAAGACCTTACAGAGCTAAATCCATAGACTTGCGTCTGAGTTTGAAATGGGATTCTCCCACACCTGTCACTTTTTTCTTAGGTGTTTTGATGGTCTTTTCACCATTTTAGCCATTTGTGATCTATTATTTGTCATCTGACCCTCATTTTTTCCCCAGCTAGCTAAATATCTACTTAGCTAAATGTTGCAACTTACATCTTGTACCTAGTTTGACAGTAAATAACTGGGCATCAGTGGCAGGCTATGCATTAGTGAAATTTGACTGGTTTAAAGGATGAAAGGAGCCCACATTATTGCAATGCTTTTTTCACAGTGGACATTTTAACTTGTCAAACACAGGTGTTATTAATAACATTAACACAGGCTGCATTCCATTTAGATGCACTAGTTCCATGTCCTTGGTATTGTGCATTCTGGCTTACTGGGACACCTAAATGGAACACGGGTATAATTCAAGTTTTAAACCTTTATTTATTCAGGGAAATTTCACTCAATTCAATTAAATTTTATTTATATAGCGCCAATTCATAACAGAAGTTATCTTATTGCGCTTTTCCTATAGAGCTGGTCTAGACCATACTCTTTATATTATTTACAGTGACCCAACAATTCCCACCATAAGCAAGCACTTGGCGACAGTGGCAAGGAAAAACTTCCGGCAGAAACCTCGAGCAGAACCAGACTCAGGGTGGGCGGCCATCTGCCGCTGCCGGTTGAGAGAGAATACAGTAGCACAATGCAAATTCCACATAGAATTTTTAAATAATAATGGTAGGTGGGGCAGTAGGTGGCCCGCAATGATAGATCCAGACTCTGCAGCTCCGGAGGCAGAAATACCTGCTGAAAGCGACAGAAGGAGAGACGAGAAAGAACAAAACTACGGGAGAGAGAAGATGTTGAGTTAGTAACATAAATGGGATAAGAATGCATACAGATGGAGAGGGAGAGGAGGAGAGAGGTGCATCATGGGAAGTCTCCCGGCAGTCTAGGCCTATAGCAGCATAACTAAGGGATGGTTCAGGACTCACCTAAGCCAGCCCTAACTGTAAGCTTTATCAAAGAGGAGAGTCTTAAGCCTACTCTTAAATGTGGAGATGGTGTCTGCCTCCCAAACCCAAACTGGGACCTGATTCCACAGGAGAGGAGCTTGATAACTGAAGGCTCTGGCTCCCAGTCTACTTTTGGAGACTCTAGGAACCACAGGTAACCCTGCATCCTGGGAGCGCTGTGTTCTAGTGCGGTAATAATGTACTATGAGCTCTTTAATATACGATGGTGCCTGACAATGAAGGGCTTTGTAGGTGAGGAGAAGGATTTTAAGATCTATTTTGGATTTTACAGGGAGCCAGTGCAGAGAAGCTAATATTGGAGAAATATGTTTTCTTTTCCTAGTTCTTGTCAGTACACATGCCGCAGCATTCTGGATTGACTAGAGAGAACTGAAATAGTCCAGCCTAGAAGTAACAAATGCATGGACTAGTTTTTCTGCATCATTTTGAGACAGGATGTGCCTGATTTTTGCAATGTTACGTAGGTGAACGAAGGCAGTCCTTTAAAGTTTGTTTCATGTGGGAGTTAAAGGATAAATTAGAATTGGTCCAAGCACAGATCCTTGCAAAACTTCATGACTAACTTTGGCGTGCTTGGAGGATTCATCGCTAACATGTACAAACTGAGATCGATCTGATAGATAAGATTTAAACCAGCTTAGTGCGGCTCCTTTAATGGCAATTAAATGTTCCAGTCTCTGTAATAGGATGTGATGGTCTATGGTGTCGAACGCAGCACTAAGATCTAACAAGACAAGTACAGAGACAAGTCCATTGTCTGATGCAATTAAAAGGTCATTTGTAATTTTCAACAGTGCTGTATCTGTCCAGTGATGCACTCTAAATCCTGACTGAAAATCCTCAAATAAACTATTATTATGTAGAAAGTCACACAACTGATGGGCGACTGCTTTCTCAAGGATCTCAGAGAGAAAGGGAAGGTTAGATATACTCTAGGTCTATAGTTGGCTGAAAGCCCTTGGGTGAATGGGTTTATGTACACTCTGACAGAAGCCAATAGAATCTAATAAATAGATAAACACAGTACTAAGGCTAGAATTATCGACGTCCACATGAATATTGAAATCACCTACAATAATTACTCTATCTGTTTTAAGGACTAAACTTGATAAAAACTCTGAGAATTCAGATAAAAATTCAGAATAAGGACCAGGAGCGCGGTACACTGTAACAAATAGAAGTGGCTGTCGTGTTTTCCAGGTTGGGTGTGAAAGACTAAGAACAAGGCTTTCGAACGAGTTATAATTTAGTTTAGGTTTAGGGTTGATTAATAGACTTGAGTCGAAGATGGCTGCAACTCCACCTCATCGGTGCCTCGAGGAATATGAGTATTAATATGACTGGGCGGAGTGGATTCATTTAGGCTAACATATTCTTCATGACCCAGCCAGGTTTCAGTAAGACAAAATAAGTCAGTATGATACTCTGATAGTAAATCTTTCACTAGTACAGCTTTAGATGACAGAGATCCGATGTTTAAGAGTCCACATTCAATTCTCTCATTTTGTTGTGCTTTTTCAGCGTTTTTGTTTACGTTTGTATGTATAACTCCTCTTGTGTTAACTTTAGATTCACCGAACAACAGAGAGCAGGAGAGGGGGAGAGAGAAGCTATCACTAGCTGCTAAGCTAAAGAACGGTGGCTAGCAAAACTGAATAGCGTGTGAACTATGAGTGCTTGAGCAGAACTATTGTACGTTTAAATAGCAATTATAGCAGATAATTAGCTGCTGTAATGAAGAATCGAAGAAAATTAACTGGGATGAGCTAGAGCAGCAAAATTACGCTACCAGTAACCCACAAACACTGGAGACTGACAATGAGACAGTACGCTTACAGCAGCATGTCGGCCACAGAGAGGTTTGATGGAGAGGGGAGTAAGCCCAGCTCTCTTCTGCAGGAATACCCCAACCACATTCATCACAGTCACACCTGGAACCGCCCAGTACAACCAGTCTGGCCTGCTAGCAACTGAGCAGTTGGGGTTATGGTCCTTGTTCAAGGCCACCTCAGTGGTGGTAATGAGGGAGGGGCAAACGCTGTTTTTCACTTTCCCTGCCCAGATTTGTCCTGCCAGTCCAGGATCGAACTGGTGACCCTTCGGTCACAAGCCTTGTATTTGTAGCTTCTGTACACCTATGCTTTTCCCGTGAAAACAAGTCAAAATGTCCATGAAAAAAGTTTTTACTTTGATGTACCAAAATGAACAAGTTTACAAGATTTATCGCAGTTTATGAAAGATCTGTTTGTCACATTTTAACATCAATAAATCATTTGTAAGTTTACCAATGTCTAAAAACCACATTGGTAAAATTACAAGTGATTTATTGATGTTAAAATGTTACAAACAGATCTTTCATAAACTGCGATAAATCTTGTAAACTTGTTCATTTTGGTAGCCATGTCTGCCTTTTTAAAACAAAGCAGGTTTGAAAATTTGAATACCAGTTCACTTTTTTCATGGACATTTTGACTTGTTTTTACGGGAAAAGCATAGGTGTACCACACACACACACACACACACACACTGCTGTAAAGCTGATGGGCTTTGTTCTCTTCAGTAAAGACAAAGATACTGAGGAAGGCAGCCAGCTGCAGCATTCTCTCTGTTACAGGCAGCAAAGAGATTTATGACCATACGATCTTAATTTGTTGTTTTTTGACTACGTATCAGCATGCTATAGCACGGGTGTTGCAGAGAAGAAGCAAGTCATATTGACCGTGGTCTCATTCTCTCTCTCTCTCAGGATATAAGGTCCTGTCACTTCTGGAGATGCCTTCAAGTGAAACGGGTTCTATAGACCAGGCAGATGCTTACGTCCACATCACTTTTATTAAGAAATGGGACATCTGTGCTGGTGCAGCACTACTGAATGCACTGGGTAACGTTCCAACTATTATTTTCCAGTGTTTGGTTTCTTGTTGATGAAATAACTAACAAAGCCCCTTTGGTTGGCACACTGTTTGCTGGACTACATTTCAGTATAGAAGCCCCTGAAATGTTTGTTTTAAATCCTAATTATTTTTCTATAACATTAGATATTCATGACTAAATAAAAAACAATCAAAGTTAGAACATTCTTACATATTATTTATTAAGAGTTAAACATGAAAAACATCGGGACCTTGAGATTTAAATGACAGTGGACTGGCAACATAAGCAAACAACCTCACAAATGTCATCAGATCATTTTTCCAAGTGAGAACACAGACACACAGAAATCTCTTGTGAAATAACCAAAACTGTTCTGACTCTGGCAGAAAAGAGTGTGTTCGTGTAGGATGCCATCACTCATAGTAAGCCTTTACATTTTTATTTATTCTGCTAACTGCGTGTGCAGCATTGATGTTTCCTAGACACATAAGAGATCTTGCACTGCACGTAAACAGATGCTAACATACAGCAGGATATCAGTTATACTTCAAATGAGATTAAATACTGAGCCCTGTTGTATTTTTAAATATTTAATGAATGTGTCGTCATCATCTCTTTAATGAATGAATGAATTCGTAATGGCTGTAGTGCACTGTACCAATGACATGTAATCACCATGATTGTAGGAGGCCACATGACAACTCTAAAGGGAGAGGACATCGACTACAGTGGAGCGCCAGTCAACAAAGGAGGACTGGTGGCCAGTGTTGGCGTGGACCATAAGGCCTTACTGGAGAGACTGCCAAACTGGGACCCTGAAAAGCATTGAGAGAGACGAACACAGAGCCATTGGTGGTTTGGTCAGGTTGTGGTAACGGCGGGCATCAGATGGACTGGAGTCACTGTCGCTGGCATGGGCCACTGAGCAGGACTTTGGAACCAACATGGCCGCCACTGGAAACTGCAATGGCTGACACAATAGCTCTGAACGCACACTCCCGTACATGCAGCTAGGAGAAACGGTACATCATGCATATACATACAAACACATGCTCACAGTGAACACTGGTCAACAGCATGACTCTAAAGTGAAATGTTAAACTGAGCAGCACAGTGCTGAACATTACAACAAAACCTGTGGAGTTACTGACATCATTGTCCCATCTTCATCACATGATACTCCAGTGACAGGCACGGTATCGTTAAAGCTAACATCAGCTCTGCTCAGTTAGTGAAAGGACCACCTGTCATCATTATTTGAGGCTGGATAGAAACTCACCCTGACAGGAAGCAGTGAGCCTCAGACATGCCAGCACCATCATACCACAACAGTTCACTTCACACTGTCTTCAAAGTTGTCATGTGAGGTTGCGCAGAGATGGAGCATTTCAGCTTCGGACTGACAGTGAATACATGGCATGGCACTTTTCTTTAACTCCATATAAGTCATGTAAATTTGTATTTGTTGTCCTTGCTCACACTGTAGATGCAGCTCTCTCAAACTCTTGGTCAGGACCCATGTAGTATATTTTAAAGAGCCTGGGTCTCAATGATGTTGCATTGATTTGATCCTCGCTTCAAGTTAAGAAAACCTAATTTTGATAAAACAGCATCTCTTCTCAGGCCCCCCCCCCCCCTTTTTTTTTTTTTGGCCAGAGCGAGTTTTAAACTGGGACCACCTCAGTAAGCAAAACTCAAAGCTCATTATGGTGAAAGAAAAAAACGCAAAATCCTTCAATTTCTTCTAGAGTAACCACCAGCAGTCTGAGGAAGTGTTTGCATAAAGGTGAGCTGCTGAAACTGTCTAAATTAGTCCAACTCAAAACATTAGAAATTGTATGTTTTAGACTGTATTATTTCTCAAGTCATGGCAAGGGGGTCAGACTTACTCGGATTTACTAATTTTGCTAAACTGTTTGCAGATAATACGCAGAAAAGAATGTTTCATCACAAATAAATCAAGATTAAATGGTCAAAGGGAAAAATGAGGGAAACTTGGAGGAAAAGTAGTTGTTTCTTGCCTGTCTTTCATCTGAGTTTTGACTGATGTAACCTGTTGTCCGGTGTGGTGCCGCGCTGTGATTGACGTCTCCTTTACTCTCCTGTTCTAAGAGCTTATGCACAAACACAGCACAATATTTTGTCTTTATCTTCCTCCTTCACAGTCTGTTTCTCCACACATCATCCTCACCTCTGCAGTACGTGCAGTGTTGGTCGGACTGTTGCATTTCTCAGTGAATTAAGAGCAGAGGATCAGTTAACAGGTCCTGTGGAACCAGACTAAAGACTGGATTGCCATGTGGTCTTGCCTCTGCTTAGAGCGATGTACAAAAACAAGTCCCATCCAATATGTACAGTCTCACTCGTGACTTTAAAACTGACTAGTCTGCTGAATGGGCATTACAGAAGAAAATAATTAGTTTCAATAGTGTTATGTCACCAAGAATTAAATGTTTAAAAAAAGTTTAAACAACTAGAACATGGGAAATGTCAAGTTGAAGAGTGTGTTTAACCATGAAACTTACCTGAGCTGGACCGGTACGTTTCCAAACCATTTCTGCTACTGAATAAGTCATTCATGCAACAACGAGCCTGGTACTAGTCCTATTTTGTTAGAGACTGGGCTGTACACTGTGTTGAAGCACACATGTACTTGCATGGCTTTGTGTTTAGATTCACCTTTGGTCCTCTAACACTTGTCATCTGGCTCGATCAGCCTCCACAGACTACTGTGGGTCTTTCTGTACCAGCAGTCTGCCATAAGTGTGAGTCTGACGTTATACAGCCAACATTTGTATTGTGTTCGACAACAAACGCTGATGTGAAGTTAGACTTTTCTTTTTGCTGTGAAACCGTGTTAAATGGTGAAAGAAAACCACCAGCAAAATGCGAGCTCATGTCAGTGTCTTGAAGAAGCTCCACTTACAAGTGACCTGGTTTATGTTCAGTTTGTCTAAGCAGCCGTTGTATAATTGATAACCTTATACAGATTAAAAAAAAATGTATAGAGGCTAAGAGTTAAATGTTCATACAACATGAACTTAAGACTTGCGATAATGAGACGCTGTCAGCAGGTTAAAGGCCTAATCAGGCTGGTGTGGTGATGACATTAAACAGGGGACAGCCTGACTCAAAGAAACAACAGAAGGCAGCTTTCAGTCTCAAAGCCAGAGCTGTGACACCTACTGGAGGTTGGGACTTGGGACAACATTGTCCTAGGATGAGCGTGTTCGCCACGGCACTCAGCATGATTTTTGTAGATGTTGCTATGGTAGCGATGGTTAATATTCAAGTGTAATGCCGCAATAGCAGTTTAAATGGCATTGCAGTGACATGGAAATCCCATGGAGACTAATGCTGTACACTCCCTTCCCCTTGGATTGTGCTCGTTCTGTACTGTGTGAAAGAAACAGTTTAGTGAGTGCGAGTAAGAGATAATGATTAAAGTGGAACTCCACCGATTTTAGTCTGTTTACAGGTCTTGGGGAGTACAACTGCATGTGTGGGGAAAAAAAATAGTATAAAGCCTTTAGTGTCTCCAGAGGGAGCTGTGTGAAGTCTGATAAATGTCCTCAAGTGATGTCACTTGAGTCAGTGTCAAGTTTGAAAATGGAAAAATGTCTGAAGGTGTGGCGTCAGAAAGAAGTGTTTACCAGACCTCTGTAGCCCGCTCTTCATCTCTGCTTGAGACTAGCGGCACGAGGGTACATTAGCCGCTACTAGCAAAATGCACCCAAATCTCAAAACTGTCGGTGGCAACATTGCATTGTGGGTAATGTAGGCACCAGGTATTGACAAGGAAGAAGAAAGCAGGAATAAAAAAAGACAGTATATCTCTGGTTCTTCTGCATCGATTTCCATCTTTTTTTTGGACTGAGATCCTTTTTAAATTGGTTGAGTACTCTTTCAATGCGTAGACCACAGACTGGTCAGATTGTACAAGGGGGCACCCTGTGTTCTGCTCAACACACCTGAAACCTATTGTTTTAAAAGTGTAATAATTACCAGCTCATTAAAGGTAGGGTATGCGATTCTGGAGAAATCCAGTACCATGACAAATACCATGATATACAACGACACAGCAAGTAATGTAGCTAACGTTAGCTAGGTTGTGGGTTAGCTTAGCTAGGTTGTGGGTTAGCAAACTGTCCCTACAGTTGCTGCTGCGAAGCTAACAGCCAGAGAGGACGAGCCGGTTTCCCAGAGCCAGCACAGCAGCTCCAGACAGCGACGCTCACAACTCTCCTGCTGCTATAGCTAACATCACAACAACAGCAGATCTTGGCAAACTAGGTGGACAAGTCATTTAACGTCACCTGACGCACAAATCATGGCTGGAATAGTGTTGTGTGGCCCAGTCCGAGCCACTTTGGTGTTTGTACTCAGCCCTGGCTCTGTGAATGGGAAACTAACAGAGGGTTGCTCAGCTAGCGGACCGAGAGGAGATATTCACTGAATCTGACCAAAAGATGTGTACTGGATTAGAATCGCATAATCCACCTTTAAGCCTCAAGCATTTAACAACAAAGTGGAGCCAGCATGGCTGCCACTGTAAGTTACCAGCTCCTGTCAGAGACTCTTGATCAGTTTAGATACAGTAAACAGTGACCAGTGATTTATGGTGACAATGAAAGCAAAACTGATTTTTATCACCACATTGACAGTGGGAATTGTGAAGTGACTTGACAGGATCTCGCCAAGTCCAATTCTAGCAGCTGTGTGAGTAAATCACGTTGATTGTCCAGGACTCATGTTAACCAATGTCCACAGAACTGGCATGCTGTTTGAAATACCTAAAGGTGATATTATACCTATAAGGTGTTATTTCTCTGCATAGTTCTGGTATGGTCATCACATCCCTGTCCCTAGCTCTCCAGCAAGAGGAGGCGTCTAAAATCACACACAGATAAAAACCAGTCACTGGTTAAACATGGCAGCATGCAAAGGTAATAAGGACAGGCAACATTCCCTTTAGTTTGCAAGTGAAATCAATCAATCAATCACACTTTATTTAAATAGCACCTTTCAGACAAATCAAATGCAATTCAAAGTGCTTTACAAGGGACTGACAAAATGCAGGAAATAAAACATGGATTTAGACTAATGCACACTAAAGCAATCACAAACTAAAAGTTAAACAATGAAAGATGTATAGTTAAGATAGTAAAAAAAGAAGAAATAAAATCAGAAAAGTAAAATATTAATAAAATAAAAAGATAATGATAAAATGCATAGAAATAATAAAACCATAAAATTATGAAAATACTACGTAAAAGCCAGACTTAATAGATGGGTTTTCAGTTTACGTGTAAAAATAGTGTTTTCAGCGGCCCTCAGATCCTCTGGAAGGCTGTTCCAGCGGCCCGCAGCGTCGTGGCTGAAGAGCCGGAGGATCTGAGGGGCCTTCCTCTTCCCGGTTCATAAACTAAAAGCATGTCTGAGAGGTAGTCTGGTGCAAGGCCATATAGTGCCTCATAAACTAATAAAATCATTTTAAAATCAATATGAAAACTAACAGGTAACCAGTGTAAAGACTTTAAAATAGGTGTAATGTGTGCTCTCCTGTTGGTCTTAGTCTGCACTCGTGCGGCAGAATTTTGACCTAATTGCAGCTGATTTATTGTATTCTTTGGAGACCAGAAAGGAGAGCGCGGCGTGCACCGGTTTCTCGGTGTTGCTCAGAGAGAGAAATGGCCTCGCTTTGGAGATGTTCTTCAAATGAAAAAACGCTGTTTTTGTGACACCCCGCACATGAGCCTTGAAACTGAAATCACTCCTAGGTTTCTAGCTTCTTGGCTTGGGTTGAGTCCTGGTGTGTTTAGTTTGGAGGCCAGTTTCTCTCTCGGAGCCTGTTTTAGCCTGGTTGAGCTGTAAGAAATTCGGTGACATCCAGGCCTTGTGGAATGGCAGTAGGCTGTAAGTAAAAACCTAAACCCAAACATTTTCTTTGGCCAAAGTGCCCGAGATCTTCCAGATGCTCATTTTAAATCGAGAGGTGGTAGATAATGATGTGAGAACTAAGGTTATGCTCTAGGTTATCCTGCCACGTACCACGCTGTTCTATGGCTGTTTAGTGTGGGCGAAGGGTTAGTCCGTGTGCGATCTGATAGCCAGGTTGTTGTGCAGCTGCTGAGTTGCTCTCGTCCTGCTTCTGCTGTGAAGTTCCAATAAAACATCTGTGCATGATGTATGGGCTGTCTCCTTTGGTCTTATTGTAGCAGGTAGTTGAAAGACTTCACAGGGTACGTTTTGAGTCCAACGGGTGGAGCATGAAAGTAAAATCGTGCCTAAATAGACTTTTAGTTACATAAGAACCTCATGAAGGCGGGTACATATAATCTCACTGAGGTTTAGGTCTGAATAACAGTTTTTTCCTATACTTTTGAAAATCATTTCCATCTGCAAATAATTATACATAGACAATCATTTTACAGTTTTCAGACATTTATTGGAGCACTGACATTGCACAGATCATCTTCTGCTTTAGACCTTTCCTGCTGGTCTGACAGCTACTGCAAACAGGAATAAGACGGCAGCAGTAAACATCGACAGCTATCTCCTTCCAGCAGAAACTTTCTGAACAAAATATATACGTTCTGCTTGAGAACTAATAATACATTTGCAACCACAAAATCAGTCCACAAGAGTTAGTATCACTTCAGGTGGTTCCTACATTGGGGTGATTGCTTTGTGTTCAAAAATCAATTCTTCAATCTCACAGCTGCACAACATTAATACTTACACTGAGCCGACAGTTTGCTGAGAATAGGCTGAAGAGTGTCCTCTATGTCTTTCCTTTGGGCTGTGAAGTCTGAGACTGTCGGGTTTTTGACACTCTGAATCCAGTCTGACTTGGCAGAGCATGCACGCATGCAGATGTTCTGTGCACAAACGCATAGTGAAGAAAAGCACTCGAGCTGATGAGGACAACAATAATTAAATGGCAAAAAAGACGTGTTAGCATTGTTGATATTCTTCTTTATATCATCATTGTTCTTCTTTGTGAAGTCAATGTATCCTCATCTGCATGAATATGAGAGAACTGGAAGCTTGTCTAACATCTATTTGTTTCAATAATAAATGTGAACAGGACCAATTAGGCATTAATGGAAAGTGTGACACATGCTCTGGAGACTGGATGAGTCTGGATCTGTGGATGTGGGCCACCTGCTGCCCCTGTGTTCCTGCTCGACAACTGCTACTGCAGTTGTTGTTATTGGCTCTGCTACCTATACTGTCATTATTATTCCTACAGCTGTCATTCCTATTATTATTAACTTATTAATATTAACGCTATAATTATTATTCTACTATATATATATTAAAAAAAAGAATTTCTTTGCATTGTGCCTCCCTAACCTCAAAACCTAACACGGCAGCAGCAGATGGCCGCCCCCCATTGAGTCTGGTTCTGTCAGGTTTCTGCCTCTTAAAGAAGTTTTTCCTTGCCGCTGTCACCAAGTGCTTGCCCATGGTGGGATTTGTTGGGTCTCTGTAAATAATATTATAAAGAGTACGGTCTAGACCTGCTCTATAGGAAAAGTGCAATGAGATAACTTCTGTTATGAATTGGAGCTATAGAAATAAAATTGAATTGAACTGTTATGTCATATATATAAATATATCTTCTTGCCTTTTTCTCTACAATCATCATTTAGGAATTTCAAATTTAATTCCCAAATTCATTCATATAATATTAGACAGGTTGATCATCTTCACCTGCTGCACAATAAAAAACATTTCCATTTTAAGGTAACGTTTGAAGAAACGTGTCTCATGCTTTTATCCAAAGCGACTTACATTTGGGGAGCAGTTTAGGGTTCAGCGCTCGAGGACACTTTGTGGACAGGAAGAGCCAAGGTGTTGTAAATGTTCTCTTGCAGATAAGAATTTTGCAGACTATTAATATCCACTTACTGTGTCTTAAACATTTTAGTGCATATCTGACGCATGTTGTGAAGTAGGAATACCGGTATATTCTTGGCAGATGCTAGCTTAGTATGGCTGAAATGTAAAATGTACATCTTCCCAGTGACAATTTATGAAACGTCAGGTGAAAAAAAACAACTTTATCTCAGTGCTGGATGAGGACCTGTCCCTTGTTCCTGCTAAGATTACACCAAAGCTTTTATTCATCATATAGTGTATGGTAAGAATAATTATTATTATTAATAAGGGCTTTATTAATACATAATCTTTAACTTCAGTGTCAATAACTCCTGTTGTAAAGAAACGTGTTACCTTTTCCTCCTTTGTGAGGTTGCTCTCCGGGTCAGAGATAAGGTCTTTAGCAAAGGCTACATATGACATCAAGTCCTGTTTAGCTTCTGCAGAGATAAACACACATACAGGTTAGAATGATGTACATCTTTACTAATCTACTACATCAGCTACACACACCTGCCAGGACGAGACAGTCAGCACAGTCTGTCTTGGAGTATCTCCGGGCCAGGTCTACAGGCCTCTCCCCTCTGAAGGTCCTGGGCTGCGTGTCAGCTCCCAGTTCAAGCAGAGTCCTAACTGTCTCCAGGTGGCCCCAGCACGCAGCGAGGTGCAGTGAGGAATAACCTGCGGAACAAAGAGCGTCCAACACGTGAATCATTTCAACTGATTACCTTATGCTGTCTTAACCTTTAATGTCTATGAATTTAAATCTGTCTAGTTCTGAAGACCATTCTGTTGTCTAACACTTGTAGCTTTGTTGTTTCTAGCCAGCAGAGCAGCTTGTGGTACGGTCGGGGACAACTGTAACGAATCAAAATGGAACCCAGCTTAGTAACGACATCAAAATAGATGATTTTTCCCCTAATAATTTAAGAATTAATTTGTGTTCAGTTTAAACATCTATGTATACTCCAGTTGTTATATATTTGGTGGCATAGTCCAGAGGGTAAGGCTTTGCTTCTCAATTTGGCGACCAGGGTTCAATTCTCGCCAAGAGGCAGTTTTTCGTGCTTTCAAACCCTTCAATGACTACGAGTCAGAAGTTGTCTTAACTTTAAATACTGCCATGTTGGCTGAAAATCCACATCGTTTTCAACTATTAGTTTTGGTTTGTAATAGTATCCCAGTATTGAAACTTAGTATTATTGAAACTCATTCACAACCTGGTTGGAGCCATTTCATTTGTACACATTTTAAACCAGCTCAAATTGCACCAATCAGAAGAGAGAGCATGAAACTGCACGTGCTCTTTGGGATCCCTCTCTGCAAACTGTCCCATACTTAAAGTTTTTCATTAGAAAATTGTTTTTATATTTGTATAATTATATTATATTATATTAATTATACTGTTTTAATTCAACTGTAATTATTTTTTCAATGGATATTAATTGTTTTAATGATATATATTCTTGGGGGTTTACTGTGGTCCTTGGTATTTATATGAAGGTATTATGTGAGTTGTGAGTTGAATTTTGCCGCACATGCAGTGTTTCAGTCAGTACTGTGACTCTGACTTTGCTTGTAAAAACATTTGATGGCTGCTAACAATAACACACAGATACAAGTTACCTACATAAAAACTGTATCCAAATAGTTGAGGAGGTGATGAGTAATGGCTCCGGCCCCCCTATCAGTAGGCCTATCTAGTATCCGACGGTAGCCCGAAAAACACATTTTAAGCTAACTTCAGTTTAGTAAAGAAGGAACAGTCGGCCTGTTGGTGAATGTGGGCCCACTCACCCCTGACGGTCTGCTCGTCGACCCGGGCTCCGTGTGCGACCAGTTCTCGTACGATGGCGCTCCTTCCCAACACGCAGGCAGTTAGCATGGCATTTCTCCCGACCTCGTCCTTCATTCCGAACAAATCCTTTTCCCGCGACTCCTCTTTGACACCCTCACGTTCAAAATGCTCCTGCATGCTTTCCAAGTCCCCAGACAGCACGCAGCTGAAGATGTCTGTCTGTATCGATGTCATTTTGCGTTCACCTCGTTAGCTACCTGACCCGCACAGACTGGGATTGACTGTTTCCATGGTTACAGCGTCGCCTGCTGTAACCGTAAAGTTCGCTTAACTGCCGTGTAATCTGTGCGAGCCAGTTCTTAGCCCGCACGGACTCGGTTAAACACCCGAAGGGAAAGCAAACTAATCACACGCAGAAAATAACAGAACACAAACCCAATGGCGCTGAATTGCTGAAGCGCTTTGAGTAGTCAGAAAGACCTGAACGGCGCTATAAAAACAGTCCATTTTACCATTTACTAAAAGCATGACAGAAAGTCTTAAGCCTACTCTTAAATGTGGAGATGGTGTCGGCAAAACTACAATTTGGACTTTTTATTTTTAACAGACACCTGGCTTAGGTCCTGTGACTTCCGTTCTGTCTCTGAGCTTTGCCCCCCCCCCCCAACTATGTGTTTTTTAACTCCCCCAGGCTTACTGCACTGCTGTGCTCTTACCAAGCATTTGAAGTGTAGCTGCTCTCAGTGGAGAAGCCTCCTAGCTCTGAGGCGCTCATGCTCAGTCAGCTGTGATACCCCTGTCTGCTGTATGTTGTTCATCGCTGCCCTAAACCCAATAGTAGTTTCTCATCTGATTTCTCTGATTTTATTTAATCTGTTGTTCTTGGCTAAATCTTATTGGTTGGAGATTTTAATATCCACGTGGACGACCCCACTGATTGCTTTGCAAGTATTTGTGAATCTTTTAACCTGAACAGCCTGTATCACACCCCACGCATGAATGAGGACACACGCTTGATTTAGTTTTTCCTATGGGTTTTTCTGTTAACTCTCTCACCTCGAAGAATTTTGTCTCTGCTCATGTTCGATATCGCCCTTCAAGTCGCTGCTCCTTCCCCAAAATGCACAGTTCACTCTCGCATCTTTATTGAGAGATCTGCTGATAACTTTTCCTGTTTTCTCTGCCCAGTGTAGCAGTGAACTAAGTTTCATGATGTAAATGACCTGGTCGATCAGCTCAATGTTTTATGTTCATCGGCTTTAGATCACATCGCTCCCATTAGGGCGAGGTCAAGGCTCCAGTCAAATCCATCACCTTGGGTAAGTGATGATACTCGCCAACTAAAAAGAGAGTGAAGAAGAGCAGAATGAAGGTGGAAAAAAGCCAAACCAGAAGTCCAGCTCCTTCACATCAGAGAGTTATTGTCTGCTTATAATTTATTCATCAAACATTTTTGAAAGTTTTTTACAAACCTCATATCTGCAAAAAAAGCATAACTGTAGAGTTCTGTTTAACACCATTGCTCCGTCAACTGTTTCGGCCTCTTCTGTTGAAGACTGTGAGACAGTTTTAGCTTACTTTGTTTTGAAGGTTAAGGGTATTAAAGTTTGTTGACGGCGTCTGCCCACCCGGCCACTTAACTTAATAAAATTAAAAGTTAACTGAAGAGGAGTTATACATAGTGAAAGATTTACTATCAGAGTATCATATTGACTTATTTTGTCTTACTGAAACCTGGCTGGGTCATGAAGAATATGTTAGCCTAAATGAATCCACTCCGCCCAGTCATATTAATACTCATATTCCTCGAGGCTGAGGAGGTGGAGTTGCAGCCATCTTCGACTCAAGCCTATTAATCAACCCTAAACCTAAACTAAATTATAACTCGTTCGAAAGCCTTGTTCTTAGTCTTTCACACCCAACCTGGAAAACACGACAGCCACTTCTATTTGTTACAGTGTACCGCGCTCCTGGTCCTTATTCTGAATTTTTATCTGAAGTCTCAGAGTTTTTATCAAGTTTAGTCCTTAAAACAGATAGAGTAATTATTGTAGGTGATTTCAATATTCATGTGGACGTTGAAAATGATAACCTTAGTACTGCGTTTATCTCATTATTAGATTCGATTGGCTTCTGTCAGAGTGTACATGAAGCCACTCACTGTTTTAACCACACCCTCGACCTTGTTCTGGTATATGGCATTGAAATTGAACATTTAATAGTCTTTCCACAGAATCCTTCTTTATCAGAACATTATTTAATAACTTTTAAACTCCTGTTACTGGACTACACGCCATGTAGTAGCCTCTGGATGTCTATCTAATAGTCTTCTTCTTTTCCTTTCGGCTGTTCCTTTTCAGGGGTCGCCACAGCGAATCATGTGCCTCCATCTAACCCTGTCCTCTGCGTCCTCTTCACTCACACCAGTTAGCTTCATGTCCTCTCTCACTACATCCATAAATCTCCTCTTTGGTCTTCCTCCAGACCTCCTGCCTGGCAGCTCCAGCCTCAGCATCCTTCTACCAATATATTCACAGTCTCTCCTCTGAACACGTCCTGACTTTATCTCCGAAACATCTAACATGAGCTGTCCCTCTGATGTCCTCGTTCCTGATCCTGTCCGTCCTCGTCTCTCCCAAAGAGAACCTCAGCATCTTAAGCTCTGCTGCCTCCAGCTCTGCCTCTTGTCTTTTCTTCAGTGCCACTGTCTCTAAGCTGTCCAACATCGCTGGTCTCACCGCCGTCTCCAACACCTTTCCTTTCATTCTTGCTGATACTCTTTTATCACACAACACACCGTTGACCCTAAGTACTTAAAGTCCTGCACCTTCTTCACCTCTGCTCCCTGTAACCTCACCGTTCCACCTGGGTCCCTCTCATTGACACATGTATTCTGTCTTACTGCGGCTGAGCTTCATTCCTCTGTTTTCCAGAGCAGACCTCCATCTCTCTAGATTTTCCTCCACCTGCTCCCTGCTCTCACTACAAATCACAATGTCATCCGCAAACATCATAGTCCATGGAGCTTCCTGTCTAACCTCATCTGTCAGCCTGTCCGTCACCAGAGCAAACAAGAAGGGGCTCAGAGCCGATCCTTGATGCACACCCACCTCCACCTTGAACTCCTCTGTCACACCTACAGCACACCTCACCACGGTCTTACAGCTCTCATACATGTCCTGCACCACTCTAACGGACAGTGCTAGAAGCAGCAGTGAAGAAGATCACGAGGAAACAGTGAGGAGCAGGCAATGCATGGGACAGAGAGAGGCTCAGCTTGAGGATGCTTCAGATACTGAGGCATGCGCATTGGTTTCAGAAGATGACGCTCTGTTGTGTGGTCAAATGGGTTTTGCAGTTGTGGTTTGTTTCAGCAATGTAGCCTACATGGGTGGTCTATGGGGGCCCGATATTATATTCTTCTCAGGGCGTCCAAAATCTCTGTGGGCCCCCCTCGCTGTGTAGGCCTGTGACATCTTCAGCCTACTTGATGCAATCAGCTGACACACCTGGTATTTATTAGCTGGGTTTTTTTCTGACACCAAACTGCTTCTGTTGATGATTTTTATTTTTTAAAGGAGCAGTCTGCGACATTCACTGCCACTAGATCTCGCACTACAGCAGCAGCATCTCAGACCAAAACAAATGGGCACTACGGCCCACCAGACTCTGTTGAGAAAAACAGTGATTTGACCTTGCAGATCATCGTAAAACACACTTCATTCAAACCGGACAGAAACAAAATAAAATTCACCAAAACCGTCTTTGTTAGTCTTTCCACTGTTCCACCAATCACCAACTCTGGTTTGGTCAAAATAAACTCTTTATTCACCGCGTTAGATGAGGGGAAAAACAGCTCTCTTCAGACGGGAGGGACTCACATGCACTAACGTGCACGTGCGGCCGGTGCGACTGTATAAACGCAGCACAGAGGCTCAATAACAGCACAGGCAGAGGGGGTGTGACGTCCTCTGCTCAGTGGACTCCACTATAGCTTTACATAGCACATAGCTGTTTGCAGCTATATAAATGTTCAGAATCTCATCTACAGAACCTTTAACTAAATTCACCAGCTTGAGACTGGAACAATGCCGCTGTCATTTTTTGGAGTAACCTTACTCTTATGTGTTAAATGAGTATGTCAAAATACAGTTGCACGTAACATATTCATCATTACAACTAAATTCTGGATCATTTTAATATTTTTTTTATTAAGAAATGGACATTGTATTAAATTTCAATTAACTTTACACAACAAAACAAATACAAAATCAATCCATCTCATAAGAATTAACAGGGAGTACAAATAGTTTGAAACTTTTAAAACATTAACCTTGGCTTTACATAGAAAAAGAAAATCATGTTTAACCCTTTGTGACTCAAACTGAACAGTGTTTTCATCATATTCCTGCTGTGATTAAATTTGGCAACATAATATTCGCTGTGTAAATCCATCTATTTAGCATAATTTGCTGAATTTCTTCTGTCACGTCATGAAAGACCCCTGATATGTCAAGACTGGACTATCTGAAAAGGAAGCACTACTCCCGAATTTTACAAAATCATGATTACATCATGGGTTTGCAGAGAGGTATAGATGTTCTTATACTGTATACTGATTAAATAAGTCATAACTGGGTAGTTTCCCCCTTTATAATCAAATATTGTGAAGCAAAAGTGAAGAATGTTATAACTATAGTTTGTGTCTCTATTGGTTGGAAGCAGGCCTGAAATGACAGTACCATGAGTACGTTCGTCTTCAGTATGGGGGGCCGTCAAACCTCCAGCTACACACTTTACTGTCTTAAGTTCTGTACCGTGAGGTGTAGGAGCAACATTTGTGTCCCGGATTTTGGTTCACACAAGAAGTTTTGAACATTCATCCAAAACTCACAACTCATAAAAAGGTAGAGTTAAAAGTTCAAAGGAGTTTTTTCCAAACACGTTCACTGAATCTTAACACTAATATCTTAATTGTTCTTCTCACTTATTAATTCGAGGGCTTAAATATTACTTCTTACTTCCAAGGACCCTGTCAGACCAACAATGGCACTGCAGCAAAAACACAAGCTTCTTCCATCATTTCAGTAAGTTACTGCAGGTGCAGCAGGGCGCCCCTGCAGAGGGCTGCAGGAGAAAAAAAAGAGTAGTCCGGCAAAAAACTTGGTCCCGGCTCGAGCAGCTGCCTCATTTTAATGTAGATTTAATCTTGTTTCTGTTAGGTTTCCTTTATTTTTGAGTTAATTAAGTTTTGCAAAGTCTTCCTATTCTGATTTTCCTATTGGTTTCAGACATTTCTGACGTGGTATCACTGTTGCTGAGAAACTTATCCTCCTGTGTCTCGACACATGTTGAGTAGTACTGAACTAGATCAACCATTCTGAGGTTGAGCTTTGCAGAAATAAAAAAAACTTCAAGGGGAAAAGATCCGACCCAAAACGGTCGTGTGGTGTGGAGATCACTGTCCTTCTGTAGTCTCATATTTGTTCAGTGTGGGGAGCTTGACATCGCTTGGATTTGGCTAGGTGAAGTCTGTCCAGGACTGTTTGTCTCTCACAGATTGATAAAGACTGACCAGACTGGCTGCTGATGCAGTGGATAGGAGGACAGGATATCAACGCACATGACTGGATTTTCCCAGAATTCTATGCAGCTCTGGGGACATGAGGAAAGGTTTTTCTGAACTACCATCATTCCTCTCCATGTCATCACCTGGTTGGACCAATAAATAGACGGATGGATCAAGGGGAAGCATGGGAGAAAAAGCAGGTATGGATGGATGATGGGTAGATGGATTGTGGTAAATAGATGGATTGATGAATAATACAGGGGTGGATGAATGGGTATGACCGGGGTGGAGGGAGTCGAGGATGGAGTCAAGTTTGAGAATAAAGGTCAAATCAAGATGTATGGATGGGAAGGAGAACAGCAGGATAGCAGGGTGATTTTAAATGAAGTAGAGGCAGAAGACAAACAGAGGTTAGTTAGTGTTGTTAAATGATCATCATGTGATTACAGACTACAGGATTTACTCATATCAGTGCAGCCATTGTTTTCTAGAATTTGAGCCTTGACCTGTTGACACATCCAACTAAAGCACAAGAACAAAATGTATATCAGTAATATTTAGAACAGAAAAGGCATATTAATACATACTATTGGAAGGATGAATTTATCAATCCATTGAAACTCATTGTTATTTTCAAGACAAGTTAGGCTACTCAGAAATGCCAAGTGGCACATCAGTGGTACTATACATGTTCTAATGACATCTCAGTTTTAATGACAAAACAATCACACAGTTTGAAACTGTTATGTGTTTTTGCGCCTGTCCACAGGTTTTCACCTCAGAGGAAATGAGTATCAGTATATGAATGGACAGAGGAGAGTGTCCATGTTCCAGGGACATAAGAATCGTGGTAATGGGACATTCTGAGTATAAGTAATGTTCCTGTTTACACTGTAATCATGGATGTGCAGACAACAATCAATTACTTTTGATACTGAAGAATCGTTTACACTAGATGGAGACACCACTGTCACTAGCAGAATGTATTGTATATGACGCCTGTGTGTTCCGATCTGACGAAGGTTTGGCTGTGAGATGAAGGGGAGATATTTGACATAAACTGCATCAACTAGATTCAAAGGAAATACAAAAAATGAAAATGCTGCCAGATATTAATTTTGAAATGCTCCACAGTTTACTTGCCCACTATGCTGTATGTTAAGAGTAATTGTCATTTTGTGAACACTGAAAACCCTGATTCCTTGATGTGAAGCCATCCTAAACCTTAAGTATTGTGACTTAAAAACAAATGATTTAAAGCATAATAATGTACTATTGGTTTTATAAACTTAGTGCCTTATGACTGTTAAACCTGTTTGTTCTCAGTGCAGAGCCCCCCATTCTGAAATCAATCATGTTATACTTACAGAAGCAGAGGAAGAGCGTGTCAACACACATGGCATAGACGCTGAAGAAACCATGAGCAATCAGGTAGGCACCTATCACCACCGTCTGATGTGGAAAAGCACAGAGGTAAGAAAAACTACAGCAGGAGTGCAGATCCGATTACAGATGACAAGAAACCAAAGACAGAATCACTTTGAATTCTTATTCGTTTTGGGTTAACATATGTAGAAGAACAAAATAACTCGGGTTCCAAATTGAAGAAAATAATCTTTACTTAAACTTCAGAAGAAAACAGATGGTTATGATAAGCATTCAAATTGAATTCCGGGCTTTCCTGGACAGGTCACACCTCAGTGTTACTTGGATTGCTATTGTAATGACTAAAGACCAAAAGGGAGAGCGGCTGAGATTCTGGAACAAGTTGGGTTCCCATGATAAGTTGTGACACCTCACAGGGCTGGCCTGGGCTCTCCTCACAACACAACAAAACGTTTCACTCAGGGATCTGTTATCATTGTAAAATAGTTCATATAGAAATACAGGCAGCCACTTAAATCAGGCTACAAAAAGACAATATCAAGAAGAAAAATACAACTATTTTCTTCTACACATGCTTCTAAACACAAAACCATTGGAACCCAAACAGCCAGTAAGTGCTGTTCTTAAGAATGTGTCTGTATATATTTAATATATGTCTTTGTAATAGCAGCATTTCTTGCCGGTATATAATTGATAATCCTGTGGATTACTGGCCAAAGGTAGATGATGTACAAATTGATGGTGTCTCCCTGACAAAAGTTGTACTTAATGTTTCCCCCAGTTCAATCTTTAGATCCAGGTTTGTGCGATCGGATCCTGTAGGTGCTACAGGTGAACAATGGCTAGACGATTGTGGTGGAATTGCTACAGTGATTGTTATTTTATGGGCGAGCTGAACAATAAGGAAAAGATTTTCATCATGCACGTGAGTGTATGCACAGTGTGTGTGTGTTTGTGACTCTGACCAGTAGGGGGACCCAGTAGTAGTTGAGATTGGGCACCTCCTCCTGGATAACAGGGATCTTCCTAGTGAAGAAGAAGAATGCAACCACACCTGAAACACACACACACACACACACACACACACACACACTGTCTACATGTGTTCTCTGATCTCTGTACTCTGCGTTTATATTTTTCTCAAACATATAATTATATTCAAAAATAAGTTATGGGTAAAACATTGTAATGTGGAACATAAACATGACAGTGGCTTGACCAATGTAAGACTTTAGCCTCGTCACTTACCAACTCCTCCTGCTATAAGCACTTTGCCCAGAAACAACAGAAAGTCTGTCACTCTGTCCAGAACTGCAACCCTGTAAACACAGAGTCAGAAACAGATTCAAAACAGAGGACCAGCGTGCTGCTTACAGTCACAGCCAGAGAAAAGGGTAACTTGCCCTGATTGGATGGCTATATGCTGTATAGCTGCGAGTATGCTAGTCTGCAGAAGATATTAGCCATGTCTATGGAGCCTGTTGGAGGGCACTGTCTGTGTTGATGAATCTCACACATGGGAAGTATGTTCACAATTGATTAATTATCATAAACAGCCTCTCATATCAAGGCTAAAATAACCTCACAAAAATGTATCCACACAAAAAACCTGGGAAGATAATTAGTGGACCACTGAACTTGTCTGAAAAGCATTGAGCCTCCTTACCTGACCACATTCCTCATCAGCAGGAAGAAGGCTTCTCTGGCTGAGGTACAAAAGTTCTTACCATAGACCGCCACCTGGTGGAGAAGAGACAAAACACAGCTCTCACAACAACGCAAGGTTGTTGTTGAAAAAATGAACAGTGCATAGCTAGTATTCATACTACTCATGCTAAAAAGCACTACTTTAACCAACTCACCATGATATAAGCATTACGGTTCATGTAGCGTATGAATTTCTCCAAACACCAGAAACAGCATTTCAGACAGTGCATTATGAACTTGGACAGGCTGTTGTCAACACCTACATGGATCAACAGGTCCAAGATCAGTATAGTGATAGCAGTAGCAATTAAAGTAGTAGTGAGAAATTAAGGAGAAACTGTGTGCATTTGTTAGTGTGTGTGTATGTAAACCTTTTAGCTTCCTCTCCAGGTATTCCAGTATGATCCGGACCAGTTGGACAACTGAAAGAATTAGAGATCCAAATGCCAAAGACCCTGTGTGATACCTGAAGATAGACAGAGAAGAGCTCAGTACATTCTTACACACAAGACTGTCTGTTATGTATTACCACCTTTGGACAAAAGATGAAACAGGACCAGTTTTACATGTTTGCATACACTTAGAAACATTATGAATCCCAGGCTTGGTCTTCTGAGTGTGTCCTGACCTGATAGCCCTGCTGAATGATGAAAAGAGTGGACATGGTGGAATATCCTGAGGCTTCCTCTTGGCCCAGTAGTAGCTAGCAAACGTCCCAGCCAGCGTGCACTGCTCCAGGGCCAAGCTGAAGTTGACCAGCCAGAGGAAGACCAGTAGGTTGGACAGCTGCAGCAGGAACAGGTAGCGGTGGTAGGATGTCTCTCCGCCGTAGAAGGCAAACAGACACTGAGAACCCAGACACAACGCTGATTTGGAGATGTTGGTTCCGTTGAAGGTCTGATAGAGACGTGAGGAGGAGAACAGAGGAGAGGTATTTACTATGTCTCTAAGTAAGTTTGTGCAATATGAATTTCATTTATTAATATATTCATTATTTTAGTGTGCAGACTGAGGTTGGTATGTTAATGTCAAGGGTTGCGCAACATACAATATATGCGTTTCTGCAGAATGTGCAAAGGTATAAGTTTTAAAATATATTGGTTATGTCTTATACAGTACATAAGTGAGTGAAAGAGGTGACACAACAAAGTACTACAAAGACATTTTAATTGATTTATTTTTACTTTATTCTGGCCCCTCTCTATTATGAAGGTATTAGTGGAGCAAAACAACTGAGAACCTGTGACCGTGGAATCTGTAGTTGTAGAAAATAGTTACACATGTGTATCAGTAAATTTCGAGTCACAGAGAAAAATATTTTAGGAGTTGCAAACTTGTAGAATTAGCAATTTAAATTTGAATTCATCAAATTCAGTGCCTCATGTCGCTATTTTCCAAGCTACTGTAGCTGTCGTATACCGTGGAGGCTTTCGTCACACGGAAGTGGGCGTGGTTTCATCTAAACTGGGTTGGAAAAATGATAGACGGACAGGCACCCAAAGGAGCTCCTTTGATTGGCCAAAAGGGTGAGCTCTGAACAGTGCCCGCCCCTGACTTTACAAGTTCACAAATCAGTTTTGTGCCACATTTCTTATGTGATGTATGTGGTGCAAAAGTGAGAGCAGGCAGAACTTGTCATTTGTGAGCAAAAAAACAGCATTTGAGACTTGCAGCAGCAGATTAAAGCAGTTGTAGTTATTGTGTTAGAAAAATATCCAAGAAAAAAAATATTTGTAAGAAAATATTCTACAGGTGTGCAACTCTCATTGCATGAATTCACATACTGATTTGTGGATGTGCAAATTTTGTGCATGACTTCACATTTTTTGATACAGGTGTGTGAATGTGTTTACACCTTGTTTCCACTGTCACAGGTTCTTCTTACCAGTGCGAATCCACTGCAGACCTTTAGTAAATATGGACAAATTCAGTTTGACTGTTGCCCCAAAAGGGCCTAAAACCTTAGTCAATACACTCACTCCTAAATATCATGTATGACTTTGTCATTACTTCAAAACGCAGAAAGATAAAGACATTGAATTGAAGATAATACTGTACCTCAGGGTTGCAAGTACTGTTGGCATAGGGGCAGCTCACATCAGGAGACATCACTTTGTAGATGGCTTCCCCTGAGGATGCTAGGTAACTGGTTTCATAGTGCTGGTTAAAGACACATCTAAAAAGCTGGTTAGAAAGCTAATGAAATAGAAATGGATAGAAGTGCTTCACAAGTATATATTTTACATTAGCATGACTTCTTCAAATGAATCTCTCTGCTCTGAACTACAAAAAGTTAACATAAAATGTAAATCTGTTTCTCTTTCCATTTTTCCTTTTGTTGCTTGTGACCACTGTGAAGGATACACGGCAGTAACCGCCCAGTAGGAGATGCAAACAGTCAACAAGAGAAAAGTGATGATTGGAAAGAATAGTGTGGACATGATGTGACCGATGGCTCTGCAACAACAGAGAACCAGGAAGAGAAGACCAGGAAAACAACTATCATTATACAGCATATTCTTTAAAAAAGAAAAAAAGAACATAATGTGAAGGACATTCACACATCTAATTTTTGTGATTTTCCTTTACTCGCTTTAGAGTTCATACTTGCTAGCCTCTCTGAGCAGGGCGATAGCCACTCGGACTCTTCTCCTTAAGAAGATCAACATCAACAAGATGGAAGCTTCTGTCACCCCCAGAGACACCACTGACAAACACAAACAACAGACAGTTTATGCTGTTTATATTTTCAGGGCCAAGGTAGTTGCATAGTTTCATTTGTTACATTTTTGCATTTGCTCTAATTCCCCCCAAGTTTACTTTTGATACTCTGGTGTGTCAAATTATTTCTAATTCCCCTCAAAACTATTTTCTCATCTTAGTCTGAATTACTACAGTTTTATGACCAATAGGTTGACTTAGACCAATGCAAGGTACAAGGTAGATTTATTTATCATTTTACAACACAGGGTTGTGAAACAAGATTTAAGTTGCAGTTCCCTTTATGCTATTCACAGAAACAGACGTTAAATACAAAAATTATATACAGTAGATAATAAATAATAAGTCATAGTGATAAAACTATGTTACATGGTGGAGTGCTGGGGATTAATTAACGAGTCTCACAGCCTGAGGGAAGATACTGCTCTGTAGTCTGGTGGTACAGCGGATACTTCTGTGTCGCTTGCCAGACGGCAGCAGGGTGAACAGGCTGTGGGTGGGGTGGGTGGGTGGGGGGGTTACTGTATTTTAGTATCCTTTGGGCTCTGTGCAGTCACCTCACCTCACCGACTGCTGCTCGGTAGATGGGTACTGATGATCTTCTGAGCGGTTTTAATCACCCGCTGCAGAGCCCTCCTGTCCTGGGCCGCATCCCATGCCAGTTTGTGATGTTTCCAGTCAAGGTGCTTTCTATTATTTCTACTCTGTAAAAGTTAACAAGAACTTGGCACAGGAATTTTTGCCTACTTAAGTTTCCTTAATAAATAAATAGATATTTCTGGGCTTTCTTTACCAGCGTGGAGATGTGAGAGGACCATGTCAGGTTCTCTGTGATGCTGATCAACGATCAGCTCGTTGGTTTTGCTGACATTGAGGAGTAGTTTTTTCTCTGTGCACCACTAAGCAAAATTTTTGATTTCCTCTTGATTTGGAGCTACTTAGCAGAGTTTCAGGAGCAGGACTGCACCTCAGTCACACCACTTCCGTCCTTCCCGTAAATACCCACCTAACCATCTCCTCCTCTTTCGCTCTCGTATTCTGCACCAGAATCGACATCACGCAACATCGCCTCGAGCACACTCAGAAAAGTGAGCTAAAGTTACTACTTCACCCTACGAGCAACTTCATCCATCCACTCACCTCATCTCGAACATGGACTTCATCTCACTATCCCCATTGGACGATGAATGATTCGGACAAAATCAGGATAACCACGTTCAAAGTTTCCATCAACCTCGCCAGCAAACCCGACAACAGAAGCCAAAAACTTCTCTGCTGCCTTAGTGCCAGAGACCCTGCTTTCTGTAATCCGAAAGCCATTCACGAAGCAAGTGAGTCCAACATGCCCCTACACAGTCTCTTCCTTGCCCACCTCCATCAGCAGAAAAGAGAGGAAGAGGCAATTCAAGGACAGTCCATCACCGTCACTGCAATTCTCCGACTCCACTGCTTAACAGGACAACTCTAGTCCCTGCCAACGTCTCGACCACTATGGGCTCACAACACGTAGCTGGTCGCAGAGTCACCACACTCCAGCGAGATCCCCCGAAGACCAGCCTTCGTTAATAAAATTCCGACTGGACTGTTGCCACTCTACAAAAACACTAAAAGATAAAGGAATTGTTTTTCACAGAACGGACAGCAAAGCAAAACTTTCCAATGCACTCATTCCAGCCGTCATGCCCACAGTACTGTCAACACAGCACTCTTCCAGGTGACATCACCAAGCACACCCCAACAACACGCTGTGACAGCAGAGCTCATGTTAAAGGGACAGTTCACCTATATCCTTCAGCTCAAGACAGCAGAAAGGCCAGCAACAATGAATAACGGGAGTCACCAGCAACAACCTCTCATCATATCTTACACAATCCGAGAGAGAGATTTTGGTAAAGGGGGGTGGGACCATCTTTGATAGAACGTGTTTCGATGGCCGTCACGCTTAGGTAACAAAACGGGTCATGTTACGAGATCGGAGGAAGGTGGTTACGTTATACTGTCGTGAAGGTAGCAGAAACTCTTCCAAGCTTCTAAGTAAGACGAGACGGTTGAGCTGTCTCCATGTTGGGGGCTGCAGTCATGCATGTACATCATAAACAGGAGGGGGCTGAGCACACAGCTCTGGGGGGCTCCAGTGTTGAGCACTAGAGTGGAGGAGGTGTGACCGCCAATCCGAACTGTCTGGGGTCTGTTTGTGAGAAAGTCCAATATCGAATTACAGTGTGTGATACTCAAGCCCAGAGTGCTAAGTTTTCCACTCAGTTTCATGGGGGAGATTGTGTTGAATGCAGAGCTGAAATCAACAGACAACATTCTGATGCAGGTGTTGTTGTTCTCAAGTTGTGTGAAGACTGAGCGGAGGGCAGTGGAGATGGCATCCTCTGTGGATCTGTTGGTTCTGAATGCAAACTGGTGAGGGTCCAGGCTGGCTGGGATGTTGTTCTTTATGTGCTGGAGAACCAGTTTCTGAAAGCACTTAATCAGAATGGGGGTGAGAGCCACAGGGCGGTAACCATTTAGACTAGACACTGCAAACATTTAGGTACAGGGACAATGGTGGCTGTCTTGAAGCAGGTGGGAACAATCTCCTGTGACAGTGATGTGTTAAAAATGTCAGTAATGACATCAACTAGCTGATTGGCACATGTTCCAAAACATGTTGATCCAAAAGTAAGAATCTCAATTCTAATGACTGACAGACTTCCTGTGAAATATGACAAAACAGACTTACATAATATGATCCATGTCTGTGTGAGTTGTAGATAGACCTGCAGGTCAGTCTGCAAGCCGACTTCTACAATGGCAACATCAGAGCCTGGTCTGTGTCTGATCTGGGACAACACCATGGAGCAGTGCCACATACCTGCGCACACACACATACAAACACACAGATACACATTCAATGAGAATTTCAGAGAATACAAATAGAAGGTTTCAGAAACGTTTTCACTACTTCTCCAAGGGTTTCTTTGATCACTTCATGAGATAATTGAGTTGAAGTTCAAGACAGATTATCACATATCCTCCCTACATTAGAAAGATAAGATTCAGGTAGAAATCCCTTTAAAACAATGTAAAGCCCTAAGTACACACCATATGCCAGCAGCAGTATGACAGTGATGATGATAGTCCACAACAGCAACCCAGCTGTGAACCTCAGCAGCAGGATGAAGACCAGACTAATGCCCAAGGACAACAGCAGACCTCTGTGACATATGCACAGATACAAGAGAGAGTTAAAAACATAATGTTAAAATATAAGGTTATGTATGTAGATGCAACTTGATCTTAAAACTTGAAAATCACCCTTATCTTGTCACATTTGTTCAGATTTTGAAACTTTCAACAACCTCCACATGCTTCATCAGTCAGTTTTCTGAAACTAAATTAATTCAGGTTTGTCACAGTGTTTTCAAAAGTACAGGGAAAAAAAGAGAAATTTCATGCACATTTCTTCTTCTAATGCAAACAGAACAATCTACTGCTGGCGACAGGCTGCACACCTCCAACTCCTCAGCAAGCTAACCAACTTTCATTATACCCTTGTTGTGTGGAAAACTACTTGCGCAGTGTGTAGCATAAATGCAGATTGCGGTTGTAATTATTTTTTACTGACTTCTTTATGAAAACAACATGAGTTTGTTTGGCTGCACTGTAAACAGATACACCAGCTGTTGTCTTGTTTGCTGTAGTATTAAACCGCACTTACCACGGTAACCACGGGTGTCACTAAGTCAACCAGGAGTTAAATCTAAAGGATTACAACTTTATCTTGTGACAGACTTGTGAGGCACTGTGACAGAACTGTTTAATGGAACAGACTTGAAACATCACCATCAAGTAATAATAAATCAAGTAAATTTACTGTGGATGTTATTCAGAGAGAACACGACAAGTAAATGGTGACAACTTGGAAACGTTTTAAAACCTTTGGAAGGAAAGTAGATATCAGCAGAACTGCTACTGATAATTGTTCACATATTAGTCTAGTCACACACTAGCTCTGATGAACAGTGTTGGCAAAATGGTAAGTGGGAAATAAAAATCTTTGAGACAAGATTAGATGTTGTGGTTTTACACAAATGCTGTTCTATGTGTGTGTGTTGTTTGTGTAGTTACATGAGTATCCATGCCCATGACTTGGCATAATCTTCCACTATCTTCATGCCCAGCTCCTTAGTGTCCATTAGTTCTGTTATACCCCTGCATGGAGGAGAGAAAAATGTGTTAATATGCAAAAGTGGGATTTGACTAGAAATTTAAAAGGGTCCTGAACAGAGAGAGAAGACAGAGACGGGTCCCATAGATGTTATACAGCAGGTAAAATAAGTATTGACCACGTCACCATTTTTCTCAGTAAATATATTTCTAAAGGTGCTACTGAAATGAAATTTTCACCAGATGTTGGTAACTCATGAAATCCACACATGCAAAGAAATCAAACCATTGATGTCCATAAATTAAGTTATGTATAATAATGTTAAATGACACAGGGAAAAAATATTGAACACATTCAATTCAATTCAATTTTATTTATATAGCACAAATTCATAACAGAAGTTATCTCATTGCGCTTTTCCTATAGAGCAGGTCTAGATCGTACTCTTTATAATATTATTCACAGAGACCCAACAAATCCCACCATGAGCAAGCATTTGGCGACAGTGGCAAGGACATGAAGAAAGGGAGTTGCAAAAAGGCATGGAAAGCCAAGACAATCAGTAATTAGAAAGCAATCCTGCCCCTTGTCAGTGCAAATTAATATCAGCTGGTTCAGTCCCAACTGATGGCCTATAAAAAGGTGTCTCATTACCAAGGTGTCACAGAAGAAACATCTCATGATGGGTAAAAGCAAAGAGCTCTCTCAAGACCTTCGCATCGTTATTGTTGCAAAACATACTGATGTCATTGGTTACAGATGGATTTCAAAACTTCTGAATGTTCCAGTGAGCACTGTTGGGGCCGTAATCCAGAAGTGGAAAGAACATCATTTCACCATAAACCAGCCATGACCAGGGACCTCGCAAGATTTCTGACAGACGAGTGAAAAGAATAATCAGAAGAGTTGTTCAAGAGCCAAGCACCACTTGTGGACAGCTTCAGAAGGACCTGGAATTAGCAGGTACAACTGTGTGAGAAAACGATAAGTAATGCGCTTAACGGCCGTGGCCTGTATGCACGCTCACCACGCAAGACTCCATTAGTGACGAAAAAGCAAGTTGAAGCTCCTTTAAAGTTTGCTGCACAACAAAATTGAATTCTTTGGATGCCATAATACACACCATGTTTGGAGGAGAAATGGCACTGCACATCACCCCAAAACACCACACCAACAGTGAAGTTCGGAGGTGGAAACATCACGGTGTAGGGCCGTTTTTCAGCATACGGTACTGGCAAACTTCTTATAATTGAAGGAAGGATGAATGGAAAAATGTACAGAGACATTCTTGATAAAAATCTGCTGCTATCTACCAGGATGATGAAGATGAAACGAGGGTGGACATTTCAGCAAGACAATGATCCCAAACACACAGCCGAGGAAACTCTCAGCTGGTTTCAGAGAGAGAAAATGAAGCTGCTAGAACGGCCCAGCCAATCTCCTGACCGGAATCCAACTGAAAATCTATGGAAAGAACTAAAGATCAGAGTTCATAGAAGAGATCTGAAGACTGTTTGTGTGGAAGAACGGGCCAAAATCACACTTCAGCAATGCATGCAACTCATTTCTCCACACAGGAGGCGTCCTGAAGCCGCCATTAAAGGCTTTTGTACGAAGTATTAAATGAATTTCAGTAAGCGTGTTCAATACTTTTTCCCTGTGTCATTTAACATTATTATAGATAACTTAATTTATGGACATCAATGGTTTGATTTCTTTGCATGTGTGGATTGCATGGGTTGTTACCAACATCTGGTGAAAATTTCATGTCAATAGCACCTTTAGAAATATATTTACTGAGAAAAATGGTGACGTGTTCAATATTATTATAATTATTTTACCTGCTGTATCAAAGACAAACACATTAAAAATGTTTTTAGAATCAGCTAGATGCTAACTATACACATTTGCATTCCAGGTCTTGATGAGATATTTTTCAGCAAAATAGCTGGCTTCTTGTACAATGGAATTTATAATTGTCAAAAAAGCGTTCACACAAATCAATATTTTTTTCCCTAATACTAACATCTTGAAACTACATGCGCCAATCCTTAATCACATTCCCTCACTTCATTACAAACTGAAAATAATTTTTGATAAAACACAGACTTCTGGAAGTTAAAATAAAAACTTGTAGAAAGTCTACTGTAGCTACAGTACATGTCACCAGTCAACTAGTGACAAGAAACACATGTGAAAGTAAGTCACCCACAGGGTCTAATAGATTTGGGGGTGGGGGAGGGGTATTGGTTGGATAAAGTGCAGTTATTTTGTAGTGCTATTGAGTGATATTTGACAAGTCAAAACAGCAAAAGAAGAAGTTACAGTACTTTGTAGCATGTTGGAGTTCAGTAACACTGCGTGCCATTTCCAGAGCATCTTTAAACCGGGTTCTGTTAGCTACAGTCACAGTCCCATTCAGAGTGATGAAGTCTGGTAGACATCTCTGGAGAACTGACACACACACACACACACACACACACACATATGTTCTTATAATATTCAATATGAGTGCATTATAGTTAAAAATGTCAAGGTGAGAGTGACCTGACATTTTGGACACTAATACCCATTTGCACTGTAAGCACCATGGTATTCTACTACGTAACTTCAGCCATCAGGACTAGTGAAAAATTTTAGATTTTATGGGTTTGAGAAATAGGCGGGGCAAAATGGCTCTATAGCGCCCCCTTGACATTTTCAAAAATTCTGCCCCTCTTTCCTGTTTCACACACGAACAAAATTTGGTACACACATGTAACATGCCAAAAAAGTCTCTTGGAGCCATCAACAAAACCAAACAGGAAGTCGGCCATTTTGATTTCATTTTTCTTTGAAAAGTTGCTCAAAGCTTGAGTTTTCGTTGAACGGTGTGGCCGTTATGGGGCAGCGAATTTCGATGTTTCGTCATGAAACAGGAAGTGGTTTGTAAGTCGATTGCACATGGTCCAATTTCAACTAAGTCATAGTCGTAGCGCCACCTACTGACAACAGTAGGTAAGCCCCTCCTTACGGTTTGATGTACATGTATGAAATTTGGGGTGGCAGATGTTAGATGCCAAGACGAACAAAAAAGTTTCTTAGTACCATGACCTAAACCCTACAGGAAGTCGGCCATTTTGAATTCATTTTCATATTTTTGCCAATTTATAAGGGTCATGTTTTAACAAACTCCTCCTAGACTGTTAATCTGATCCACTTCAAACTTGGTCAACATACATAAAAGAGGTTGCAGATGAAAAGTTTGCACAAAGCTTGAGTTTTTGTCGAACTGTGTGGCTGTTAAGGGGTAGCGAATGTTGATGTTTTGCCACGAAACAGGAAGTGGTTGGGACTTCACTGTACATGGTCCCATCTGAACCAAATTTCACATGTATGATAAGAGTCCCGCCCTGAACATATCTAGTTAGATGTGTTTATCTAGAACAACATTCAGTTATTGTCATAGCACCACCTACTGGCAACAAGAAGTCAGCCTTCTGTGACAAAAATCATCCGATTTACATCGAATTTACATGGTGTGGTCTACACATGATATCCAGCAAGAGTTATTAGTGTGTATTCTCTAGCTCAACATAGTGGACACAGAAAGTAATATTTATACAGGACGTTGCTGTAACTTCAGTTTACACCGTCCAATCTGCCTCTAATTTCACATGTTTGATAAATGTCCCACCCTGATCACATCTACAGGCCAATAATGATGTAAAGTCATAGCGCCACCTAGTGGCATCAGGAAGTAAGCCTTCCATGGCAAAGATGATCCAATTTGCACGAAATTCTCGTGCTATGGACTACGCATGATATTCTTCAACATGACGCATAAAGTACATTTTCTAGCGCCACATAGTGGACACAGGAAATTACATTTAACTCCTACATGCAGTGACCAAAACACATCACAATTCAGAGCTGCTTCGGCAACCAGCAAGGACGCTCAGCCGCCAGGGCCCGGTTAGAGGTGTCGTCCTAATCTGGGGAGTCGCTAGTTATGGAAGGGGTGAAGAGATGAATAATATATAATAGAAGATAGATGAATAAGTATGTAAACAAATTAATAAATGAGTAAATAAACAATTAAATAGATGATGAAATAAATAAATAAATTAGTAAACAAATAAACAACCAAACAAACAAAAATGAGTTGATGAGCGAGGAGGTTCTGTATAACACACTGTCTGACTTTCTAATGTTTAACTATTTTCTGGCTCATAATCAGAGAAACTGCATTTACACCATGGGATGAAACATTCAAGATGATTAGCAACTCCATCAATTCTATAAATATTATCTGATTTATATGTTAGAGCAGATGGAGAGGTTATTTTAATGATTCTGGTCTGCAAAAACGTCTAATTTTGTCAAGTGGTTACTTGAAATTTTGCAGTAGGTTGTTGGGGAGAGAGGTGTCTCATCCTTACATGGTCTACTAGGTACAATCATGGAGGGACAGTCCTCATCTCGTAGAACCTGAGATACTGGCTGGAAGAAACAGAGGAGAGACAGGAGGGTTAGAATAATAATATGTATGTGTTTTCTGGTACTTTGGTCTTTGTGAAGATATCTGGTCCGCACAAAAACAAAGAAGACAGACAAAAACTTCCGAAATGAGGTCATTTTTGTTGGTCTGATGTTTGAAAAGGGGGGATTCAGGTTTACAGCAGGATTACATCATCAGCAAAGATGCAGAGATGTATTCCTGAGGTCTATAGTGGACACTCTCCAATCTTTGGCTACACCTTGAGATTCTGTACATTAAAATTTTAAACAAGATCCACTTTGACTCTCACAATATTGTATTACTGTACTCTATGCTGTACATTGCTGAGTTTTATTTAACCACAACTTATCAAACCACATAAAGCACTCTATTAATTCCTGCTCAGTGTATACATGTTTCTAAATAATAAATGTATATCATTTCTCAGTATTGGTACCTTGTCAGGGTTATTAAAGCCAGGCTTACAGAACTGTCTGTAATATTCCCAGTAACTCTTGCTGAGTTTGTGTTGCAGCTGCATCTCAGTGTAGGTGGCAAACTTGTCTGGGCACTTTGACACACACATCTGGAAGAGAATTGACACAGACAGTTTGTTAATATATTTAGGGAAGATAATTACTACTGTTATGGACATATGGATCACACCGATACTTTATCGATGCCAATGCAAATTTGCTGTCAGCTAGTAAACATCAAGCTGCTTTCAGTAACACGTTTTTTAGAAAATACTTTTTTTATTGCTTTATTGCAACTGCAATCTTTAATCTTTAAAAGTTAATAAACACTATCAATACATTCAATATATCTCTGCAATAAATCTGTGTTGTTCTACAGTGTTTGAAGTGAGGAGTAGGTTAGTCCTCTCTGTCCTAATCTAATACTCTTTAGCTTAAACTGACATGATAAAGGAGCAGCAGATGTAACCATGATAAACTGATGCTGTGTTACTGCAGCAGATATGCATCATTAATTGTTAATAGAGTACCTGAGTTGTGGGGCACTGTAGGTTGATGAGTATAGCCGGGTTGGTACATTTCAAGATGTTGAAATAGAATAGGATGGGTTTCTTCCTGCAAAAAATGTTTATGTCAAGAGTCAGGAATTTGCGATTAACCTCATGGCAAAATAATTGGCTCAACCACAAACATATGTTTGCAGCCATCCATTGTTCAAATCAACAGAGTTGTATTTTAAATTATACTGGAGATCCTAAAGCTTATAAAAATCATGCAAGCTGAATACAGCACTGTTTCCATCTGATGTAATGGTGCCTGCCTGTTTTTTTCTTTTGTTTACAAACATAGAAGAAAACTTTAGGGGAAGATCAAGAGTTTGAGAGGTTAAATAGCATAACATATCTTGTGCCTAACTGCAGTCTGGTCTATATTGACCGTACTGTGTGGAGAAACTGGACTGTCTACAGGGGGAATACGTTTACTGTAGATATACCCAATTATATCTATCGATCAAGCCAGATGAAACTAATCAGTTAGCTAAACTTCAGGCATGCCTTAAGGACATAAAAACCAGGATGACCTGCAATTTTCTGATATTAAACTCTGACAAAACTAACGTTATTGTACTTGGCCCCAAACACCTCCGAGACACGTTATCTAAAGATATAGTTACACTAGATGGCATTGCCCTGGCCTCAAGCACCACCGTAAGAAACCTCTGATCTTTGATCAGGATTTATCTGTTACAGACAGAAGGGCAGGAGACACCGAGGTGGAGACAGAGATGGTTTTATTTACAACACAGCAATGAGACACACAGTGAGTGGAGCAGAGGTGGGTGATGGTTTACAGATACCGTCCTTGCTAGACTGTGGCGGGAGATCGGGAGCAGGAGTCACACATGCTGAAGACAGGAGAACACTTGACAGGAGGCAGGAACACGGGGGAGGAAACACACACGGGAAAAGGCTGGAGTCCAAAGCGTAGTCTGGTTCAGGGAGGATTAGCGTCCTTGTATAAACGAGACCGGACAACTGACTGAGGTGAGTGGGGTGTTCTTATACTGGTTGTGATGCGGTGCAGATGGGGATCAGGTGTGTGATTACAACTCTGGTGAGGGAGCGCGCTGTGGCATGGTGAATGTGGAGCCTGGCTATCCGTGACATTATCCTTTAACTCCCACATGAAACAAACTTCAAGGACTGCCTTCTTTCACCTACGTAACATTGCAAAAATCAGGCACATCCTGTCTCAAAATGATGCAGAAAAACTAGTCCATGCATTTGTTACTTCTAGGCTGGACTATTGCAATTCCTTATTATCAGGCTGCCCAAATAAGTCCCTTAAGACTCTCCAGTTGATCCAGAATGCTGCAGCACATGTACTGACAAGAACTAGGAAAAGAGATCATATCTCTTCAATATTAGCTTCTCTGCACTGGCTTCCTGAAAAATCCAGCATAGAATTTAAAATCCTTCTCCTCACCTACAAAGCTTTTAATGGTCAGGCACCATTGTATCTTAAAGAGCTCATAGTACCTTATTACCGCACTAGAACAAATGCTGGGTTACTTGTGGTTCCTAGAGTCTCCAAAAGTGGAATGGGAGCCAGAGCCTTCAGTTATCAAGCTCCTCTCCTGTGGAATCAGATCCCAGTTTGGGTTCGGGAGGCAGACACCATCTCCACACCGCCCATGATGCACTGAGCTCCCCTCTCCTCCTCTCCCTCTCCATCCGTATGCATTTTTATCCCATTAATGCATGTTACTAACTCGACATCTTCTCTCTCCCGTAGCTTTGTGCTTTCTCGTCTCTCTCTTCTCTTTGCAAAATTTGCATTGTGCTACTGTATGCTCTCTTACTCCTGCTCTCTCTCTCTCTCTCTCTCTCTCTCTCTCTCTCTCTCTCAACCCAACCCAACCAGTCGCCCACTCTGAGTCTGGTTCTGCTCGAGCTTTCTGCCTCTTAAAAGGAAGTTTTTCATCTCTCTCTTCTCTGTTTCTGTCGCTTTCAGCAGGTATTCCTGCCTTCAGAGCTGCAGAGTCTGGATCTATGATTGCAAGCTTGCTGCTCCCCTGCTCGACGACCGCTGCAACAATTATTATTATTAGTCTTATTACTATTATTATTATTATTATTATTCCTATCAATATTACCACTACCATTATTATTATTATTAAATGTGCTTCCCTAAGAAAAATACACCAACAAACAAGACATAGTTAACCCCAGCTATCAAGTCTGTCTTTTAAACATATGACAAGTGCAGTGAAAAATATTTTAAATATTACAAGGGACTACTATAAGGCACAAACTTTTATTATGGGCTATTATATTATGAGGGATTTCCATAATCAAAAGTAACCACACCAAGTCCTCTAAAACTCTTCCCAAGCCTTCAGGATTTAATTTTTTATTACAAGCAATTCAGTTTTCTTGCTATTCATTGTTGTTGTTAGAACTGTATTTGGTCTTGTAATTGTGTCAGTAGTTTATTAAATACTCTCTACTGTACAACCAAAAATGTATAGGGCTCAAGTTGTCCTGTAGAAGCAGGTCTGCATTGGGTGAATGAGACAGGTGCATGCCATTGTTCTGAAAACAACAAGAACTTAGCTATTGTAGTTTGGCTATTGATTTGCCAGCTTATCAGGTTGACAGTGCTGCTGCAGCTCTGACTCACAGCTCATGGAGGCAATGAAGATACTTTATAACCCTTAGTGCCCAATCACTGCAGTTTGCATTAAAGATTGTACTCCTTCTCAGTCTCATAACTCCAACACACAGACATATCTTTAGATTCAGTGTGACTCACACGTCCCGAGGATATCATTATCTCTCTGTCCAGCACAATAAATCCCCTTAGAAATCATAAAGAAGATGCTCCTTAAAACTCCAGAATGTGCCAGAGAATCATCAGTTTTCTTTAGTATCAAAGTAAGCCAGTGAGTTTTTTGTACTTCCATGGGTGAGGGCGTGCCCATAGAGTCAGACTTTGAAAACCCCTGACCTTTTAATATCAGTGGGCTCCTCTGCTGTGTCACTTATTGTATGTATAATATGAATATTTTCAAAAGAAAGAAAAAAAACTCTTCAGCATGCAGCAACAAGGAATCACCAGTAGATGACAACCAGAGGTGGAAATTAGCACCCGCCACCCGTCAAATACGGGTGAATTTGCTCAACCTACCAGCCACAGTGGCGGATAAATAAAAATAGCTTAACAGAGCGATTTGTGACATTCCACAATGCAGATTGAATTGCGAGTGTGCTTGTTTCACTCGGACACTTTAACAAGGAGATACAGAAAAACAATGTAGCGTTTCATCGCTGGGGTTCACATTTAAGGTGTGTTGATTGATTCATGATGTTAACTCATGCATTAAGTAAAATGCAAAAAAACATTCCACCTTAAAAGTTGCTGGTAGATGCCAGTAGCCTTTGAGCGGCATTCTGTAGCTAGCTAACGTTAGTAAAGATGAAAAGACAGCAAATCATCCTTTCATTCATGATTCACTCTTCTGAATTGTTCTTTATTTGTGATGCATTTGCAAAGAAACATTACAAAGCCAGCCTGTTAAACTTAGCCTGCTTGTGCTGAATCCACAATGCCTGCAGGAAATGAAAGCTTCCTTAGCTACGTTTTCATAGCCTAGCCTATTATATAAGCTTGATCTCTGCATGCACTGCAACATTTCCTTAGAATGGACGTTTCCAATGCAGCTTCATTTGCTCAGCACAAGTAAATGAAATAATTCAAAACACAAACTACTTGTGTTCATTCGCCTGTAAGTTCCGGCTTAATGCCGCAAATTACAACTTACTACATCCGTGGTATCGCCTAATACTGCTAGATGTTTGGCTGACTGCTTTGTAATATTCTCAACATGATGAAACTATTTAAATTCAGTTCAATTTAATTCAATAATTGATTGTGTGGTTGTTTTATTATTTTTCACATGCAGTTACACACTGCTGGTGTACTGACGATTTATGCTGCCTTGTCAAAAAAGGCTACCTTATGTACAGTATTTCCATTTCCAGTTGTGTATATCCCATAAATATGGCGTGGGTTGGATTCGAACTTTGGCTGCTGCAGTAAGGACTCAGCCTTGTACATGGGGCATATATGGATATATCTACCATTGACCTGTTGCATGATTTGTCAGTATGTTGAAGCGAAAGAAGAGAAGAGAACTGTAAATTCAGATTTCATGAAACTTGTCGCAGTTTATTACTAATATGTACACTTTGATGGCCATTTGAGGACCAATTTGTGCAGATTATTTGGGGAGGAGGCTAAAGTTCACTCTGGCCCTCAGGCCCTGAAAGACCCAACATCCCAGAATTTTTGTATTCAACCTTCAGAATAATGTTTAAGTAGAAACATTCCTCTAAAACAGAACAACATGTGTCCAAGATTTTCTGAATTATGCTATTATGTATTCATGACATCCCATCTACAGGATATGCACTATTGACGCTAATTCATTTGTTTCAGGAATCAGCAGATTAGGATTATTACATTTTTCAATTCTAATTTGCCATCAAAGCTCTACTGAAATGCAACTAGTATTACTCAGTAATCTCCTGTGATTTGTAAGAGTACTAGGATATTTTACTCATGTAAAAGTAATGTGACTTTAAACAAATGTATCTACATTTAACTAAGTAAAATTACTTGTGTAAAAATGTAGTTAGATAAAATTAGTAGGTCAGTTAATGATTGCAACGATTATGTGATATTGGCAGCATGAATGCATAGTACAATGTCTCATTCCTTCTATAGAAACTGCTTGTGCAAATTTTTTACCAAGAGTGGTTTTTAATGGCATTCACTGTTGTATGACCTCCTACATGCTGCTCCTACATTCAAAGATTTTGTTACTCTGGAACCCCAGACCAACACCCCTGTAGGGTGTAAGGGATCTGGTGTGTAGAGTGTAATAGCAGTGACTTACGCATTGGAAGTTCCTTTCTGACCACAGAACTGGCCATAACTGTCTGTTGGATGGAGTACCTTCCTGGGATCCCCATGTAACCAGGCTGGAAAGACAGACAGACAAGACAGATCATTTAACACAGAAACAAGAAGCAGATACACTGCATTCTATAAGCAGTTATACACAGTGGAGACTAGGTTTAGACCAAGTTGTTACTATAATATTATATATCTGATATTTTAACTTTATCTGATATTATTTATTTATAGAATTTGAAATTTATGGGGGAAATTGTAAATTGTGAAGCTACTAAATGTCAGCACAAAATACCTAACTATTTGTAGCTTTATTCAGCCTTCAACTATTCAAATCAGTCAAACGCTGATGTACAACATGGTCTTTGCACAACACAACAGAGAGGGACTGAGACATCCGGTAACCATGGGAGAAATATGGGTGTGTGTGTGTGTGTGTGTGAATAAATGATGAATTTTGCTTGTTTTCAACCTTCCACTATCCCTCAGTGCCAAAACATTGCAGTGACATAAAATAAAATAAACAAATCTCATTACTGTGATTTACTAGGTTTTGTGTTCCTGCACTTGGTTTGTCTCTGAAGTCATTAATATTACCATTACTTTTAAGTATGCTAGTATTGTACCTCATTACTACAGTACATTGCAACATACATTGTGTGTTGTTTTGAAATGTAAATGTAAGTCACATTTGTCTATAATGCTCACTTTTTCAAAACTGTTCACACAGTCAACACAGCAGAAGTCAATGTGGACTAAACTCATTTTCATTGCTTTTACACAAAATGCATTCAATGACCACATCTTTCAAATTTCATGAACTGTTTTCTCACTCAAACTCAACCACCACCAAACCTTTGTGGTGTTTTAGTGTCCTTTGGGCTCTGCACAGGCAGCTCACTGATGTCACGATGCTTAATGGATGGATACCAATGATCTTCTGGGCAGTTTTAAGCACCCGCTGCAGAGCCCTCCTGTCCTGGGCCGCATCCCATGCCAGTTTGTGATGTTTCCAGTCAGGATGCTTTCTATTGCTCCTCTGTAAAAGTTAATAAGAACTTGGCACGGGAATTTTGCCTTCTTAAGTTTCCTTAAGAAATACAGCCATTTCTGAGCTTTCTTTACCAGCGTGGAGATGTGAGAGGACCATGTCAGATTCTCTGTGATGCTGATTCCCAGGAACCTAAAGCTGTTCACCTGCTCCACCTCAGCTCCACTGATGTAGACAGGAGTGTGTGTCTTTGCCTCCTTTTTCCTAAAATCAATGATCAGCTCCAAACGATTGGTTTTGCTGATGCTGAGCAGTAGGTTGTTCTCTGTGCACCACTCTCATCATTGTTTGGAATCCAGCCAGTGATGGTAGTGTTGTTCGCAAACTTCACAAGAGAGTTGTGTCCATGTCCGGGGCTGCAGTCGTGGGTGTACAGTGTGAACAGGAGGGCACTGAGCACACAGCTCTGGGGGGCTCCAGTGTTGAGCACTCGAGTGGAGGAGGGGTGACCGCCAATCAGAACTGTCTGGGGTCTGTTTGTGACTGAGATGTCAGTCCAATCAGTTTCATGGAGGAGATTGTGTTGAATGCTGAGCTGAAATCAACAAACAGCAGTCTGATGCAGGTGTTGTTGTTCTCGAGGTGTGTGCAGAGTGGGGGGCAGTGGAGATGGTATCTTCTGTGGATCTGTTGGTTCTGAATGCAAACTGGTGAGGGTCCAGGCTGGCTGGGATGTTGTTTTTAATGTGTTGGAGAACCAGTTTCTGAAAGCACTTAATCAGAGTGGGGGTGAGAGCCACAGGGCGGTAGTCATTTATACTAGACACTGCATTTTGAACATGTTACATACTACGATAAATGGATTAGTTCCACAATATGTTACTGATCTGCTAACTCCATATTCCTTCCTTCCATATATCCTGAGGGCACCCAGGTCACTTAGGTCATCCTCACAACAACTCTTAGTCTCTCACTCATGCCTCAAAACCAAAGGTGACCGAGCTTTCTCTGTTGCTGCTCCCAAGCTCTGGAATGGCCTCCCATCCGACATTAAAGCTAATGTAGAGTGGTTTTAGCCCATCCCAGGATGGTGTCACGTCTCCGTACCACCTTATTCTCCATTTCTCAACTCCACAGAGGAAATCTTTTCCTTATGGAGGTGGAGAGTTTATCACCACCAGCCACATGATCAGATGTCCCTCTTGGGCACAATGAGTGCTGGATGTCTGGATATGAAGCTCAGTTTAAATTCAATTAGCAAGACTATCTTCATGCCTCATTCATTCACATCTCTCTCTCTGTCTCTCTCTTCCTGCTTCTCTAATCAGCTGATATGGGCATCTACTCTTTCAGTTAACCAACCAGAATTTGCCGTGAACTCTCATCAGCCAATCATATTGCTGCTGTCAAACTTAAATCTGTTCTCCTCTCTGCTCGCTGTCAGCTTTCATTTCAGTGCGGAATCATTGTGACCCTCCTCCACCCCATTCACCTCCTGTTCATCACATCCAGTGCAGGTTGAGCTCTTCAGAAGTCCACTCATCACATCCAGATCTTCAGCATCCTTCCACCACCATATCCTATACTACTCACGGCTTCACTACCCCCGTTTAAATATGATGACATCACTATGGAGTCTAATCGCCAAAGACTCTTCACATTTCTCATCTTTATTATGTCATGTCAATAAAAATGTTTGTTCACTCATAATGAAGCCTCTCCTGATTGACATATCTGCAACACATTGCCAAGGATGGATCAGAAATGCAAAAAGATTCTGTCCCAGGTGGATTTCAAGAGAGGATATAAGATGTGATGTGGATGAGAACTTGTGGCCAAATGCAGGAGACAGGGTTGACTAGCACTGATCAGTCTATATCTGTAGCTCTCCTATACAAGTATGTATATTGGATATGTAGAGTTTGTATTGTATTACTGGAATTACTTTAGTTTCATTTTGTGCACTTGGAATTACTCAAACAAAAATGTCAACAAAACAAAAAGAAAATGAATTGAAGTATATTGCAACATTTCTGATTCATTTCTGTGACATTTACTGTGAGGCAGCACAATCCATGCAATAAGGAAGTTACCTTATATTTGTTGTAATGAAATCATGGTTTATGGTACATAAATAAATAGAAGATACTTTTACAAAGACAACAGTGATACTGTTAGCAGACAAATGTTGTCAGTGTTCTGGTACATGAGTTGATCCTGAGATGCGTATGAAGTGTTTTGTTTGCATCATTTCATTTTGGATGTCAGATGAACTGAAGCTGAGCTGCATGTTACTAAAGAGAACTGTGTAAAGAGTTTTGAAAAAGTGAACGCATAGAGAAATGTGAGTTAGCAATTGTAAAAAAAAAAACTGTAAGTGATTTTAAAGAGATAAGCTACCTTTCTCTTTCATTTGCTCCTATGCTTCACACCAACAGTTTCAAATAATTTTTTGTCATATTTCTGGAAAGGAAGATGTATTCTAAAAATATATATGATAATAATATAAATATTGGTTGATAACCATGTTTTGTGTTTTTTCTATGGTAATAATAAATAATAATAAAACTTTATTTATAGAGCACTTATCAAAACAAAGTACAAAGTGCTTCACAACAAGAAAAATAAAATAACACAGTGAATGACGAAATATAAAGACATAAAACACATGAAATACAGAAAAGCAATAAAATAAACAGTAAAAATTTAATAGTATGGAGGATTGGCAAAATTGACTATCCTTTCTGCACAAAGGGATTAGAACGGAACTCTAGATGTTTTGTAGTGTGGAAAAGTGGCTTGTTAATGACCTGGCCCTAGTAAACTAGTAAATCTTATCATCATTGAAACATTCATATATGTACAGTGCAATAAAATAGTTGATGTAATTAATGACAATGATAAAAGTGTGAATAGAGAGGAGATTGTCTTTATACTGTATGTGTGAGTGTGTGTGGCACTGATGAAAAGAAGGAGAGAAAAAAGGGATGGGGGCTAAGTACAAGGTACAGACAGGGGGTATGTATGAGAGAGAGAGGGTGATGTCATTGGGAATGATGTCATCCATGTTTGGTAGTAGCAGAGCTGGAGTGGAGTGATTTTGTAAACAGTCTTTGTGTGCACCTGTGAGTGTGTATGGCTATGTATTGTGTCCATGCTCTTTATTCATTCACTCATATAATCACATACAGTACATGCACACACAGGCGAATGTGTGTGTGTGTTTGTGTGTGTGTAGAAATGAAGGCTAGTGTGGTTAGTGTGTGCATGTCTGTGTGTAAAGTCGGATTAGTGGATTCACGTTCTCTTTATTGGATGATGTCACCAGTAGCCCCCAGTAACACACACACACACACACACACACACACACACACACACACACACACACAGTGCCTTCAGTGTGGCAAAAAGCCCCACCAGTGGACCCCTGCTCTGATCCACTCACTCAGAACTCCATTAACCACATCTGCTCCGTACTAACACACTGCTCCTTGGGAATGAGCTCATACTAGGATATGAAGCAACACACACATACACACACACACACACACACAACAATTTAGAGGTTCTGGAAATAAGAGCAGTTGTGGTAATAGTAACAGCACAATCTATAGTAGCAGGAATAGGAGTGGTAGTAGGAATAGCACCTGCTGTCCAACTAGCAGTAGTTGGGAGTAGTATTTGCAGTAGTAGCTTCAGCAATAGTAGAAATAGACTGCAATAGTAGAAATAAATTGTAATAGTAGTGGCAGGTAAGTAGCACCAGACAATTCTGGTTCTAGCAGCCTTTTAAATATCTCTACCTGTAATCACACATATCCAAATAACAGACAAAAAGTAATTTACGAGTAAAAATTGGTGGTATATATGTCATTAGATCTGTCTGTGACTGTTTAAATCAGCTGTTTCAGATACTTTTCATACTGAAAGGAATAAAAATTCAGAAGAAATACTGAACAGTTTGGACATTTTTGCACATTTTACATAAAAGAAAGAAAGAAAATAAACTTAACATCAGCATTTGAAAGCTCTGTGATCTAACCCTTGGGTGATATACAAGCCTTTTGGGACAGGGATGATCTCATACTTATCCACTGGTGAAGCAGAAGCTCTGCCTGCTGTTTGAGACTGCACGAACATGAGACTGCAGCTAGAGCTTCAGGAGATTCTTACATTAAAACTGCCTTTAGGTAATATGATTATGACGGTCACCAAATCTAGCATTTCTGTCTGTGTCAAAGGCTTGATAAAAATACTATACTTTTGTCATGTGGAGACAAAGGCTTTGACATGTGAAAATACTGATTTGATCAGAATCTAGGTGAAGCAATTCAGGAATAACTGTTCTGGTTAGGAGCTTTTGTAACCCACAATGCTTATTTAATTGTCTGACAACAGGTAAGATACATGTATGTCAATAACAACAACGAAATAGTGGGTTGGTCTGCATTAAAACACTGTGCAGGTGAATACAGAGAGCAGGAGGACACTGAACAGAGGCTTATCCAGCTGAGACTCAGCAGAGGAACCAGACCCAGTCCTGTCCCCGCTTTCAACTGCATCTCACTTTAGAGATGGCTCAGGTGCCATCACGTGAACAGGTGGTTATATATAGGGGGAGACAGTAGCCTTGGACATGCATCAACTGGGAAGAGGTCAAAAGTCATCGACGAGGAGAGGGTTGGAGAAAGAACAAGGAGGACATTCGCATCTGACACCAGAGACCATCTTCGAAGAGAGACAGGGGTCTCCCCCCATATACACCACCTTTTATCATGTGACCAAAGTTCCATACATAAAATCTGAGGAAGTCTATGTGTTGTGATTGAAAGCTCCAGAACAATTACCACATGAGGCGTGAGGTGAGATTGTTTTGTCAGCTATGGTTTCCAAGGTCAAGAATGAACTTCGAAGTTCAACTTTTTAGCCAACATGTACAGTATGAGAAGTCCTTAAAGTGCTCAGAATAAATGGAAATATTAACACCTACAATTCTAAGATCATGTTGTCATAGTTTTAAGGTTTTGTTCCCTTGTGTGTCTTGTGGTTTTACTTCCTATCTTTGTTTTCCCTCTAGTTTTGATTGTTGGCCCTTCCTTGATTGTTTGCACCTGTATCTCGTTGTTTCACCTCCCCTAGGGTATTTAGTCCGGGTCTTTGTTCAGTGTTGGATCATTGTTGTTAATGTAATCTTGTGAGTGTTCCTGACCTTTGTGTGTGTCGCTGTTTGGTGCACCTTTTGTTGTACCTGGTTCCTGTGCCCAGTTCCCCAGCATTCTTACCATGAGTTTGTATTGGATTCTTTGTCTCCTTTGGACCTTGGCTGGATCCTGGATTTTGTAATTTGCCTGCTCCCTAGTGAACCGTTTTACCACCTTGGACTCACTCCCCTGCTTCCACCACTGCCAGCCTTTTGCCTGTTTGTTGAACTGTCTGCCTACCGGTCTGTCTGACTGTACCTGCCTGCATACCACTTCACCCAATAAACACTGTAGTCATCCGGCTACCTCATCCTCATACCGCTTCCTGATATTCTGCATTTGGGTCCACATACCAAAACCACACCAGAACACGACAGAATGATCCAACCAATCATGGACCCAGCAGAGTTGTCCGAGGAAGTGGACCAGATGGTCCGTGATCTGGTATGCCTAAGGGACATTTGGGGGGTACGTGACGAGTCCCGCAAAAAGGCAATCAAATGTCGGATTGAAACCAGACTCTCGACATCGCCTGGGCTAAGGGAGGCCATCCCTGGGTGGCTCACGGATTTCCTTCATACCCAGACACCCCAGCCTGCAACCCTGCCTGCTACTCCTCAACCGGTCCCAGCCCCGAATCCATACCTAGGCACCCGCCTGGCTCTCGGTGGTCCTTGCAGCCATCGGACAGCACCCCGGCCTGCCAGCCATCAGCCTGCACCCCAGCCTGCTGGCCCCCAGTTCATATCCCTACATACTTACCTCCTACGTGCTAGTCTCGAGTCAGCATCTCAGCCTGCAAGCCAGGGGGCACCTCAGTCTGTTGCTTTCTTTGCGCCGTCCGGGAAATGCTGCAGGAGGAAGCGTGGCTCCCACAGTTGCTCGCCTGCCCAGCTGCTCGCCTGCACTGCGGCCCAGCCGCCCAGCTGCTCACCTGCCCCGCAGCCTTGCTGCTCGCCTGCCCCGCTGCCGCCTCCAGTCCCAGTGCAGCGGCAGCCTCCAGTCCCCACGCCACCGCCGCGGCCAGCACTCCCTGCTGGATCGCAGCAGCCAGCACTCCCTGCTGGATCGCAGCAGCCATCACTCCCTGCTGGATCGCAGCAGCCCCCTGCCTCTGCTGGACCGCAGCAGCCCCCAGTTCCTGGACGCCCTGCTGGATCGCAGCAGCCCCCAGTTCCTGGATGCCCTGCTGGATCGCAGCAGCCCCCAGTTCCTGGACTCCCTGCTGGATCGCAGCAGCCCCCAGTTCCTGTACCCTTTGCTGGATTGCAGCCGCCTCCTGGACTGACTGCTGAATCGCAGCCGTCTCCTTTCCCGGCTGGATCGCAGCAGCACCAACCCCTTGTCGCAGCTGGATTGCAGTTGCCTCTGTTCCTGGCTGGATCACAGCAGCCCCCAGTTCCTGGACCCTTTGCTGGATTGCAGCAGTTCTCAGTTCCTGGGCGCCCTGCTGGATCGCAGCGGCCTCCTGGACTCGCAGCTGGATCGCAGTCGCCTCCTGCCCCGGCTGGATTGCAGCAGCACCAATCCCTAGTCGCCGCTGGATTGCAACCGCCTCCTGCCCCGGTTGGACCGCAGCATGCTGCAGAACCGTTTGCCGGGTCGCAGCACGACAATGAATTCTCTGCTGGATCACAGCAGTATCCTCATCCTCATACCGCTTCCTCATATTCTGCATTTGGGTCCACATACCATACCACACCAGAATACGACACGTGACGAAAACTCCAAATAGTCTCTAAATGGACCTTGGGGTGAGATTGTTTTGTCAACGAATTAGTGCAGCTTTAGAAAATTGACAAATGTATTCACACTGGATTATTAGGGGACCTTGTAGTCTCCCAAAATAATTTAGATAAAAAAGTATAGAATTTTTACTTGCTTATCATGAAAAATTACAGTTATAAGTACTCAATTCAATTACAAGACACACTCAGGTAAAACCCTATTGAGAAGTTTCATGGATGTGAAACATGCCATATGTTTCTGCTTGAACCAATGAATTGGAACCACTGGATTGTTGATGTATTCCAAGTAATTCTTACATGTGTGTCCAGCTGCAACGCAGTATTTGTGGTGTGTACTGTATCTAAACGTTAATTACTGTGAGAACTTTCCACCTACAGTGGTCAATGCAGCATTTCTTTCTTTCCTACAAGACTAAATATAGAGCTGCTCTTTGAGTGCCTGCAAACACAGTCATAGTATCATGGTGTGTGTGGCTGAGAGTTAGAGCAATCAAGAAGAAACAACAAAGATTGTATGTGTTTATATATTCACTAGAGAATGCACTGCAAGAGAGGTCTGATCAAAGAGGCTTTTTGCCACATTGAAGGCATTGTGTGTGTGATTGTGTGTAGACTCACCCACTATCCCCAGGGCCACATATAAGAGGATGACAATGATGAAGATCAAACAACATAAGACATCAGTGCAGCTTCTAAAGAGACAGAGAAGAAACGAGTTGTAAATCCATGATTACTATTCTGCCTAGTCGCTAGTTTGATCACATTTGATTCAAAGGCTTAGGGCTCTGAAGGATTCTGATGTTGCTAAATCCTGATTGGTGCACAGAAATGTGTGACACCATTTTTCAGCTGAACCCTGCCCACTTCAAACCAGTGAGATACTGTCATGTGAAATTTTAAGTTTTAAGAAGTGAACTGTTATCAGATGGCTGCTGGTTTATATACCCAAATGACGTGGGTGGAAAAGTGCAGGGAACTGAAGCCCTGTAGTACTTGAAGAGGAGCTTCATATTACAGACATACAACAGAGAAGTTGAACATAACTGGTGCAAACTCTTTTCGTAGAGAGAGGTTTCTAATAATCATCTTAGCCACTGACCATTTTTCAGTCCAGCTAGCAGGCAAACAGGTCAGTTACAGTATACCCCAGCAGTAGCAGGACGTGCTGACGTGCATATTGTCTCATTTCCGATCTGCAGTGTTTGTGTGTTACTAGTAGCATATTTTTGCTGCTCTAGCTCATCCCAGTTAATTTTGTTTGATTCTTCATTACAGCGGCTAATTATCTGCTTTACATTTAAACGTACAATAGTTCTGCTCAGGCACTCATAGCTCTCTCCTTCTTTTAGCGACTTTCTTGCTAATCCCACAGTTTACATTTACAGCTATTCAGTTTTGCTAGCTACCGTTCTTTAGCTTAGTAGCTAGCGATGGCTTCTCTCTCTCTCTCTCCCTCTACTGCTCTCTCTTGCTCCATGTGTCAAATGTTTAGCTATTCCTCTGCCTCCTTTAGTGATAATGGTACATGTAATAAATGTAGTTTATTTGTAGCGTTGGAGGCGAAGCTTAGTGAATTGGAAACGCCATTAAGCACCATGGGAACTCAATCGATAGCTGCTGTAGTTAGCAAGCCCCCAGTAGCCGGTGTGGACCAACCAGAGGTAGCTCCTGTTAGCCGTCCTGGGGGAGGCTGAGTGACTGTCCGAAGGAAGCATTCCTAAGCAGAAGCCCACGGTTCACCACCAACCTGTTCACGTTTCTAACAAGTTCTCCCCACTCAGTGACACGCCCGCTGAGAAACCAACTCTGTTTGTCCATTTTGAGAAATGTGAAGTTAATGACACCAGCGACCATAGTCTAATGGGGCCAGAGCAGGTGACATTGAATCCTATTTAAAACTGCTGGCTAAGGATAAGCGTAAATACAATATTTGTTATTCACGTCGGCGATAACGACTCCCGATTACGCCAATCGGAGGTCACTAAAATTAATGTTGAGGTGGAGGTGGAGTTGCAGCCATCTTCAACCCAATTCAGTTCAACTTCAATTCAATTTATGTAGCGCCAATTCATAACAGAAGTTATCTCATTGCACTTTTCCTATAGAGCAGGTCTAGACCGTAGTCTTTATAATATTATTTACAGAGACCCAACAAATCCCACCATGAGCAAGCATTTGGCAACAGTGCCAAGAAAAAACTTCCTTTAAGAGGCAGAAACCTTGGACAGAACCAGACTCAATGGTGGGCGGCAATCCACTGATGCCGTGTTAGGTTTTGAGAGAAAAAGAGAGACAGAGAGAGATAGGTTTAGAGAGAGAGAGAGAGGTTTGCAATGCAATGCAAATTCCACTTAGAATTTTTAAATAGTAGTAATGTAATTGTAGTGGTAATATTAATAAATTAATAATAATAGGAATGACAGCTATAGGAATAATAATGACAGTATTAGTAACGGAGCCAATAACAACAACTGTAGTATCTGTTGTCGAGCAGGAACACGGGGGCAGCAAGTGGCCCACAACTACAGATCCAGTCTCTGCAGCTCCGGAGGCAGAAATACCTGCTGAAAGCGACAGAAGGAGAGAGAAGAGAAACGAGAAAGCACAGAATTACGGGAGAGAGAAGATATCGAGTTAGTAACATGCAGTAATGGGATAAAAATGCATACAGATGGAGAGGGAGAGAAGGAGAGAGGAAAGAGGTGCATCATGGGAAGTCTCCCGGCAGTCTAGGCCTGTAACAGCATAACTAAGGGATGGATCAGGGCTCACCCAAGCCAGCCCTAACTATAAGCTTTATCAAAGAGGAAAGTCTTAAGCCTACTCTTAAATGTGGAGATGGTGTCTGCCTCCCGAACCCAAACTGGGATCTGATTCCACAGGAGAGGAGCTTGATAACTGAAGGCTCTGGCTCCCATTCTACTTTTGGAGACTACAAGTAACCCTGCATTCTGGGAGCGCAATGTTCTAGTCGGGTAATATGGTATTATGAGATCTTTAAGATATGATGCTGCCTGACCATTAAGAGCTTTGTAGGTGAGGAGGATTTTAAAATCTATTGTGGATTTTACAGGGAGCCAGTGCAGAGAAACTAATATTGGAGAGATATGATCTCTTTTCCTAGGTCTTGTCAGTACATGTGCCGCAGCATTCTGGATCAGCTGAAGACTCTTAAGGTACTTATTCGGGCAGCCTGATAATAAGGAATTGCAATAATACAACCTAGAAGTAACAAATGCATGCACTAGTTTTTTGGCATTATTTCGAGACAGGATGTGCCTGATTTTTGCAATGTTGCATAGGTGAAAGAAGGCAATCCTTGAAGTTTGTTTCATGTGGGAGTTAAAGGATAAATCCTGATCAAAGATAACTCTCACTGCCACAAAGATAATACTGGCAGTGAGATAACTTCTGTTATGAATTGGCGCTATATAATCTATATAAATAAAATTGAATTGAATTGAAGCCACTGTAGCCATGCTGACAGAGAATCACAGCTCCATTGAGCCATGTATTCCCATAGCCCTGAGTAGTAATGACTTCTTGAGCTTTTTTAATGATAAAATTTTAACTATTAGAGAAAAAATTCATCTCGTCCTGCCCTCAATCGGTACCGATTTATCTTCAAACACAGGAACCTTAGAAGCAACTGTAAAACCTGATATATATTTTGACTGCTTTGCTCCTATCGACCTTCTTCAACTAACTTCAGTGATTTCTTCATCTAAGCCATTAACCTGTCTCTTAGACCCCATCCCAACTAGGCTGCTTAAAGAAGTTTTACCATTAGTTAGAACTTCTTTACTGGATATGATCAATCAGGCTATGTACCACAGTCCTTTGAAGTAGCTGTAATTAAACCTCTTCTTAAAAAGCCCACTCTTGGTCCAGGGGTTTTAGCCAACTATAGACCTATATCTAACCTTCCCTTTCTCTCTAAGGTCCTTGAGAAAGCAGTCGCCAATTCGTTGTGTGACAATAGTTTATTTGAGGATTTTCAGTCAGGATTGCATCATAGCACAGATACAGCACTGGTGAAAATGACAAATTACCTTTTAATTGCATCAGACAATTGACTCTGTACTTGTCTTGTTAGATCTTAGTACTGCATTCGACATCATTGACCATCACATCCTATAACAGAGACTGGAACATTTAATTGGCATTAAAGGAACCGCACTAAGCTGGTTTAAATCCTATCTATCAGTTCGAGCTCAGTTTGTACATGTTAACGGTGAGTCCTCTGTGCACGCCAAAGTTATAAACTTTCATTTTTATGCAGATGATACCCAATTATATCTATCAATCAAGCCAGATGAAACTAATCAGTTAGCTAAACTTCAAGCATACGGTGACATTTTAAGGACATAAAAACCTGGATGACCCGCAATTTTCTGATGTTAAACTCTGACAAAACTGAAGTTATAGTACTTGGCCCCAAACACCTCCAAGACACATTATCTAAAGTTATAGTTGCTCTAGATGGCATTGCCCTGGCATCCAGCACCACTGTAAGAAACCTCGGAGTTGTCTTTGATCAGGATTTATCCTATCCTCCCACATGAAACAAACTTACAAATTTAAAATCCTTCTCCTCACCTACAAAGCCCTTAATGGTCAGGCGCCATCGTATCTTAAAGAGCTCATAATACCATATTACCCGACTAGAACATTGCGCTCCCAGAATGCAGGGTTACGTACTTGTGGTTCCTAGATTCTCCAAAAGTAGAATAGGAGCCAGAGCCTTCAGCTATCAAGCTCCTCTCCTGTGGAATCAGATCCCAATTTGGGTTCGTTAATACTTTCCTCTTTGATCAGAATCAGAATCAGAATCAGAAATACTTTATTGATCCACATAGGGAAACTTTTTGTTACAGTAGCTCGCCTTTACGTCAGTGCACACAGGAGAAAGTACTAGAAAACGATATGATACACTATAAACACTATAAAACAGGTTAGAAATAAATTAAGTATCATGTCTAAGAGTATAAGTATAAGATAAAGTGTCGAGTACCAAGTGGGTTTACTGGTTGATGATGAAAGTACAGTATAAAATACAATGTAACTAATTATGTAATAAATAATAGTAATAAGTGGAGGTGCATGTACTGTCGAGAGTAATTGAGGTATATAGTATCAGTAACAATAAATAAGAAAAACTAACAAGGGAAAACTAATATTGCACGGGAGTAGTACACAGAATATTGCACAATTATTATTAATTATGGCGGAGATGTAATGCTCAATGTCCAGTTTAGTGACCTAGGGTCAAACAGACTAACCCTTAGAGGGAGGAGTTAAATAGTTTGATGGCCACAGGCAGGAATGACTTCCTGTGGCGCTCTGTGGTGCTTTTCGGTGGGATGAGTCTTCCGCTGAAGGTGCTCCTTTGCTTGACCAGCACGTCATGGAGCGGGTGGGAGACACTGTCCAAGATGGCGTGTAGTTTGGCCAGCATCCTCCTCTCTGACACCAGAGAGGAGGAGTTTATTGAGTCTGTTGGCGTCCGCTACCTTTAGCCTGCTGCCCCAGCATGCAACAGCATACAGGATAGCACTGGCCACCACAGACTCATAGAACATCTTTAGCATGGTCCGGCAGATGTTGAACGACCTCAGCCTCCTCAGATAATAGAAGCGGCTCTGGCCCTTCCTGTAAACAGCCTGAGTGTTCTTGGTCCAGTCCAGTTTGTTATCTAAGTGTACTCCCAGGTACTTGTAGTCCTCCACAATGTCCACACTGACCCCCTGGATCGAAACCAGGGTCACTGGTGCCTTGGCGCTCCGTAGATCTACAACCAGCTCCTTAGACTTTGTCGCATTGAGCTGCAGATGGTTCTGCTCGCACCATGAAACAAAGTTACCCACCACAGCCCTGTACTCCGTCTCATCACCACCGCTGATACATCCCACCACAGCAGAGTCATCAGAAAACTTCTGAAGGTGGCAGGACTCTGTGTGGTAGCTGAAGTCCGTGGTGTAGATGGTGAAGAGGAAGGGAGAGAGGACAGTCCCCTGAGGGGCCCCAGTGTTGCTGACCACGCTGTCTGACACACAGTGCTGCAGGCGCACGTGCTGTGGTCTGCCAGTCAGGTAGTCCACAATCCAGGACACAAGGGGGGCATCCACCTGCATCGCTGCCAGCTTCTCCCCCAGCAGGGCAGGCCGGATGGTGTTGAAAGCACTGGAGAAGTCAAAAAACATGATCCTCACCGTGCTTGCCGGCCTGTCCAGGTGGGTGTGGATGCGGTTAAGCAGGTAGATGCTGGCGTCCTCAACTCCCAGCCGGGGCTGGTAGGCGAACTGAAGGGGGTCCAGGAGGGGTCTGACCATGGGCCGCAGCTGTTCCAGCACTAGTCTCTCCAGGGTCTTCATTATGTGGGAGGTCAGTGCCACCGGTCTGTAGTCCTTGGAGCCACTGGGGCATGGCGTCTTCGGCACAGGAACGAGGCAAGATGTCTTCCACAGAATGGGGACCCTTTGAAGACTCAGGCTCAGGTTGAAGACACAGATAAAGCTTATAGTTAGGGCTGGCTCAGGTGAGTCCTGAACCATCCCTTAGTTATGCTGCTATAGGCCTAGACTGCCGGGAGACTTCCCATGATGCTCCTCTCTACTGTCTCCTCCTCTCCCTCTCCATATGTATGCATTTTTATCCCATTACTGCATGTTACCAACTTGACATCTTCTCTCTCCCGTAGTTTTATGATTTCTCGTCTCTCTCCTCTCTCTTTCTGTCGCTTTCAGCAGGTATTTCTGCCTCCGGAGCTGTAGAGTCTGGATCTATGATTGCTCCCATGTTCCTGCTCGACAATCGCTACTACAATTATTATTATTAGTTTATATTACTATTATTATCATTATTATTCCTATTATTATTTTATTAATGTTAATATTACCACTACCATTACATTATTATTATTTAAAATTTATGTGGAATTTGCATTGTGCTACTGTATGCGCTCTTACTCCTGCTCTCTCTCTCTCTCTCTCTCTCTCTCTCTCTCTCTCTCTCTCTCAACCCAACCCAACACCTTGGCCAAACTTGTTTAAAAAAAAGATGCCGCGAGCAACCGGAATGGATGGTCCTGAGGGAGTTAATAGCGGAGAAAAAGGTTTTAAGCGATCCACAATTTTTCGTGGAACTGTGTCCATCTCCAACATGCATGTTGATTTGCAGTAGAAACTGTTCATAATTCATCAAAATTAAAAGTTTGATGTGCACAGATGAGCGGACTGTTTCTAACAGTCTGATGCTGGTTGCACAATTATTTTTTTCGGCATTCCTGCTTTATTTGATAGTCACAGTAGAGAGAGGCAAGAAAGACAGGAGAGAGAGAGGGGATGACATGCAGCAAAGGGCCCAGGCCGGATTGCTGCGGTAAGGACTCAGCCTTGATACATGGTACGTGCTCTACCAGGTGAGCTACCGGGGTGCCCCGGTTGCACAAAATTTAACCAGTGAATCTGCAGTGCGTTATTGTAGCTTGACAGTGCACAACAATTTTTATCTAAAAGGTGAAATGATATTTCCACTGTGTTTCATTCTGGCCAGCAAGGTGACATTGTGTTTTAAAAATTAGTCGGCTTAGTGTGGACATAACATAATTTAGTATTTAGTAATTTAGTATCTCTACTGCTTTGTATGCAAAGAAGGAAGAACAGAGTTACCTTCTGCGGACTGGACCTCTGAAGGAAGGATCAAACTTGTGTGGTTCTCCTGGAAGAAACAAAAATAAATTAAAAGCTTTAATGGATTTAGGCCAAACCCAATCAAATCAACACCTGGAGAGAGAAGAAAATAGTTAAAAAATTTTTTTTTTTACATTTTTCTATACGAGTTCACTTTTTCAAAGTCTTCACACAGTTCTCTTTACTGACATGCAGCTCAGCACAACAGTTCATCTCATATCCAAAATGCACTGATCCAACCAAAACACTTCATACACATCTCAGGATCAACTCTTGCACCAGAACACCGACAACATTTGTCTGCCAAGAGTAACACTTTGTCACTCTTTATATATTGACTATAAAAATCACTAAAACAGGTAGCATTATAATTAGTGTCACTGTTGTCTGTAAAAGTATCGTTCATTTAATTATGTAGCATAAACCATGATTCCATTACAACAAAAATAAGGTCACTTCTTTATTGCATGGATTGTGCTGCCTCACAGTAAGTGTCACAGAAATGAATCAGAAATGTTGCCCGGCTGTTTGGTGGAGTAATTAAAGTAATTCCAGTAATGCAATACAAACAACCGGGCTGATCATCCAATCAGATCACCCCTTTAGATCAAAACGAAAAGCTCACACACACACTACCCAGACACCAAGATTCAGCAGATTCTTCTCCATGGGGATTTAGTGCCATTGCTAGCTTTCAATTTCCTGAAGTGGAAAGTGAGTACATGTGTATCCCTCTATGTCAAATCTCTCTATACAGCGTCACTGTTATCCATATTGTATTTCAGTCTTGACTGTTTCATTCATCTCATGCATCGTCATTCTTTCTTTTTAAAGATTGTTTTACTCGTCTTAAACCGATTGAGAATCCCTATGTAATCTTGTGTCTGCCCACAATTAAACTAAATCCAATATATTTTAACTTTGACTGTTTCATACATTACATGTATTGTCATTCTTTTATGGATGTTGTTTAAAGAGGCCATATTACGCTTCTTGAGTTTTTCCCTTTCCTCAATGTGTTATATAGCCTTTTGGTGTATGTAAAACGTCTGTAAAGTTACAACGCCCAAAGTCCACACCAAAGTCATTCTCTGACAGAAAACACTGCTCCTGAACTACCTGAAACACCTTTGTTGTCCAGCCTTTTCTTTCGTTACTTGTCTAGGTCACTATGTAACACAGCACCACCTCCAGCTAGGTAACCGACCCACCCACTGAAACCTAGTGAATCTACCTTGTTGTCTGCTGTTGCTATTTCCTCGCTAAGTGGACCATCTGGTAACACGAAAACGTTGAAGGCAAAGCATGCCAATTTCTCTGTTGTTTGCTGCAAAAACCAACACAAAAGGCCTCATCTACTCCCACCATCTGAGGAAGTGAAGACCCAGTGGATTAACTTTATGTTTGATGGAAATGTCCCCACAACAACCAGAAAACTATTATATGTGCGCACTAACCATTTTACTTCGGACTGAGGGCCAGTACAAAGCTAAGAGCTAAGCATAACCCTGTCTTCTGCATTTGGCCACAAATTCTTATCAACATCACACCTTATGTCCTCTCTTGCAATCCACCTGGGAAAGGATCTTTTTGATGTCTGATCCATCCCTGACAATCTGCTGCAGATATGTCCATACATCCAGCACGCATTGTGTCCAAGAAGGACATCTGATAATGTGACTGGTGGTCATAAGTCTTTCATAAAGGTCATCAAGGAATAAAAATAGGCGCTCCATGTCCCCATTTTTATTTTATTTTTATTTCATTTTAGTTATGTTTGGTTTTGAACGTATCTTTAACAGTTTTGACAATAGTATGTAAATGTGCAAAATGGAGTGTAAATACACAGATGGTGGTGGTTAAGTTTGAGTAGGAAACAGTTCATGAAATTTGAAAGATGTGGTCATTGATTAAATTTTGAGTAAAAGCAATGAAAATTATCCACAGTTTAGTCCACATTGACTTCTGCTGTTCTGAATGTGAACTCAGTATTGAGCAATTGTAAAAAAAACTGTAACAGTGGTTAAGGTGTGCAACAGATGGTTGGTTATTGTCAACTGGTCACAGTCAGGCAACAGATGTTCAAAAGTTAAAGTAATGTTGTCTCTCTTATTTCATATCTCAAGCCTGCATTTATTTGCATGTTGTTTGTCAGGCAGAAGACCACCTGCAGTAGAACTTGTTTGATTCACTGAAAATGAATGGGAAAGAGACATCACCACCTGCTGGGTGTCAAGCCCATAAAGGACTTATGCATCTGTCCAAAATTCAATCATCTGAAGATGATGGATCCAGAGGAACGCAATCACTATAAATGCTCCGACCCTAACAGGAAGCAGGTCCAGAAATGAATCAGCAAATAATCAAAAAAAATCATCATAGGCACTTTACCACGCAGTCTGCTAAAAGACTGGCTCTTGAATTTGCAGATTGGAAAAATGGACATTCAGATTCAAAACATGGGGTGACATTTATCATAGTGGCCAATTTGAGTTATTCAGCAGGAGGAGAAATAACAGTGGACTGTACTGACAGCTGGCAGAGCTGGCAAGATCTGTTCTCTGCACTCCAGTAAGCAGCAGCAGCTGGCAGCAGCATTTAGCTCATGTGTACAAGTAAACAAGTGTATTTAGTCCTATTTTGGTAAAGTGATAAATTAAAATTGCCTAAAATTGTATATTATAACATTTTAGGTGACACAGGAATATTAACTTTGCAATTAAATTTTAAAATTCACCCTTGACAGAATAAACATAATTATTAATTGGCAAATGTAATGACTTTTTATTATAATTTTTACTTTGAGTTTTATAATACAAATACAAGCACATTTCAATTAATCAATTTATTGATCGATTATAATTTAACACTAAAAAAGTGTAGAATCATTCCAGTGGCACACTGCAGTCTCCATATACTGCATGCCAGTCATTTCTACCCCTGCTGATGAGTATTAGTTCATTTTTGCATTTAACATTGCAATATAAATTCCTATTTAAGCGACACAGCTCTTCTATGATCATTTTCAGTCATACATGTCAGACTGCTCTTGTTTGTCTGTCTGGGAGACCAAAATTCTGCCTCTGGTTGGAAGCCTTATGGGTTTCAGCAGAGACAGTTTAGGAGAGACGACTCACTTGAGAATAATTTCCTGTATCTGTGTCACGTGGGTGAACGTGACACAGATTATGACAGATTATTTCACCCCATAGTCACCAAAGTAAATATAAAAAGACCCATTTTTCACAAGCCACATATCTTCCAAACATTCTGACACTAAAAAGGCATTTTTCAGACAGACAAATCAGGAGAAAATTAACTTTGATCATGACCTGTCTCTGTCTCAACCACACACTCTCGTGAGATCTGGCAACATCTGTTCATCTGTTCTCTAACCGTCGGTCTGGTTTCATTTCATTGCTGCCGACAACGCTTTCCAACTGGATGAACAATCTAAATCTAAATCTAATCTAAAAGAATTTATACATGAAACCATGAATTAAAAGTTAAAACTGAAATATAACATGTGTATCATATTTATTATTATTTAACTGGGGAGAGTCAAACATGCCCACTTAGGAGACAGGAAGTGTATACCATTTCATACCATTGGCGCTGCCTAAAATGCGTTATCTTTGTTATAGAGTATCTTTGGTTTCAGTGTGTTGATATGATTACTGTACAGCTGGTTTGTGGAACAGATAACTAGGGCACATTGGAGGTCTGTCATGTCTTAGTCTGACACAAAGTCATACACTATCAATGCAGTTAGCCCACTGAATCACATAATTCAAAAAGCTTTTGAAAAAGAAACAACATATTTTGCACAAATTCACAACCACTTGGGATATTTAACCAGGAGTGCTGGAAAAGAGGCCAAGGGACGCCACAATTAATTCAAATGCAATTCAATTTTAATAGAAATTTTTTTAATGAATTGTGATGAACAAATAGTGTGATCATGATTAGCAGAACCTACTCTAGGCATTTTCCCCTCAAAATTAATCATTATCAACATTACCAAATCTTAGTCGATGAATCCTCCGTGCACGCAAGTTAGTCACGGAGTTCCACCGATTCTATTCACCTTATATATGCTTCCTTTCGGCAATATTATTAGGAAACACTCTATAAACTTTCATTCTTATGCGGATGATACCCAATTATATCTATTGATTAAGCCAGATGAAACTACTCAGTTAGCTAAACATCAAGCATGCCTTAAGGACATAAAAACCTGGATGACCTGCAATTTTCTGATGTTAAACTCTGACAAAACTGAAGTTATTTTTCTTGGCCCCAACCAGCTCCGAGACATATTATCTAAAGATATAGTTACTATAGATCGTAGAAAAGGTTTCAGTCGTAGTCATCTGGACACTGTTTTCAGAATCAAGACGTTTCGGCTCCCATCCGGAAGTCATTCTCAATTGTGAAAAAATGAGACGGGAACTAGAAATTTAAGATACTCTGTGTTACATAAGCCCTGCCCTCAGGAAGGAATCTGCCTGAGTATCTGTTAATAGCTAGTTTCACCTGAAACTGACCTAATAGTTTCCAAGATGGCCCAGTAATCAGTAATCAGGCCTATTGTTTTCTTGCTGCATCGTCTTCATCACTGTTAAGTACCTGATTAGCATGTGATTGGCGTGACCAAGGTGATAATACACTGTGATAGACTTTGGGCAGATAGAATCTCAGACCACCATTTCTGTTCAAAGAGGGGTTCTCTTTTTTCACAAAAATGGCTTCCTTGACACCCCGTTCAAACCAACTCTTCTCTCTACTTAGAATCTTCACCTTGCTGTCTTCAAATGTGTGGTTTGTAGCTTTTAGATGCAAATGCACGGCGCTCTGTAATCCTGAGTTAGCGTGTCGTCTGTGCTGATAAAGTCTTTTGTGAAGTGGCTGTTTGGTCTCACATATGTACCGTTCTTTGCAGTTTTCCTCACTGCACTGAATGGAGTAGACTACATTGCTCTGTTTCTGTGTGGGTAACTTGTCCTTAGGGTGAACGAGTTTCTGTCTTAAAGTGTTGCCTGGTTTAGAAACTCGTTCACTAGTAGTCTTGGCCGCTGAGCTTGCTTATAGAAAGTTTTTCTGCATGTTTCCTGAATCCTATGAAATTGTGTTCAGGTTCACTCCTTAAACTGACAACTGCCTACTCACCGGCTCTCCAGAAGCTTCTCACCACGGGTTCACCTCTGCTCCACTTCAGCCTGCTGTCCTGGCCCAGTCTACCTGCTCAGGTTACTCTTGACCTTCTTTTGTTTCCATGATGGCCCAGTAATCAGGCCTATTGTTTTCTGGCTGCACCTCCCTCATCACTGTTAAATACCTGATTAGCATATGATTGGCAGTTTCAGATGAAACTAGGCAGGGTAAACAGCAGACACTCAGGAAGACTCCTCCCTGAGGGCAGGGCTTAAGCAACACAGAGTAGCTTAAATTTCTGAGTTATCAGACCATTTTCACAATTGAGAATGACTTCCGGATGGGAGCCGAAACGTCTTGATTCTGAAAACAGTGTCCAGATGACTACGACTGCAACCTTTTCTACGATGGCTTAAACACGTGGTTATTATTGTAACTGTGATGAAGAAGGTCACCTAACCTTAGTGAAGTAGTAATCAAATCAGTAGTAACCCAAACCACCATGTTACCCTAACTGAACTATTTATTTAAAGCCTAACCATGATCTTTCCCTAAACCTAACTTAGTCGTGTTTGTGCCTAGACCTAACCAAACCTTAACCATAGAATTGTTAGGTCATAAAACAGATTTATTTTTGCAGTGATAACCATCTTGGAAGAAAACGCTTCATGTGTCCTTCTGGAGGGCATGGATCAACAACGTATTTTGACGTTTAATGTGGAGGACTTCCTGGTACATTGCTGTGTTTCTTGGTGCTTTACCACCACCTGTCAATCAGTGGAAGAGTGTAAAACCATTGAAAGAAATGCATGTCGTGTTGCCCGAACAAACAAAACTTATAAAAACACTACTCCATAGGCTACTAGGAGTCAAAAACTCCATAGGGTACCTTTTTAATATCTTTAAAATACACATTGTTAGCTCATTTTCTGATATCACTGACAAATGATCAACATACACAAATCATATATCTGGGTTTATCATTTTTGTATGTGTCCCACAGAAACTTTGGTTGTGTGATTGAAGTTTAATTTAAAGTTATATACTGCACCTGTATTTATAATGCAGCATAAATGGTGACACTAACAGCTTTTTAGGACGTACAAACATCTCGCATGTGATGTGTAGTCTATGTTACATGCATTGCTTTGAGAGTTTATTTGGAGGGCTGAGGCTTACAGCTGAACATGTAGATGAGACTGTAATTTATTCACTCTTTCTGAATGTTTCTTTTTCCAGGTGAAGATATGGAAATAAGATGATGCTTGTCAAGATTTAAACATCAGTTGCATCATACTTCATATTCACACCCATTCACCCACACCCACACACACCAATAAAAAACAGACAACAGAGGCTTTCTCTTTCTTTCAAATTTACATCTCAGGGCTAACAGGAAATATTTAGAGGGAGGACAGCATTTCATCGTCTTTCATCCTCCTGCTTCCTGTCAGCAATCAAAGTCATGGTTTGTTATGTAACATCCAATCAGAGCCAATGCTGTCTTCCTCAGCAAAACTGACTTCCTTTCTGGCAGAGCTATAGTAGGCTATAGTAGTGCTTTATTACTCTTGCATCTAACTTCATTCTCTTCCTCATCTTAACTTTGTAATTGATTTATAGTGCAGAAAAGTAATATTTCTATATTTCAATTTTTTAATTCCTCCCATTCTGTTCTCACTGAATGCTAATATTATGAGTTCCTGTAGTTACTGGTGTCAAGTGTCCTTGCATTTCTTATCTGTGAGTTCTGTTGAGTTGATTCTTTGTTCCCTTGGACCTTGCCTGGATTATCGACCTTTGAACTTCGCCTGCTCCCTGTCAGATTTGTTTGTCTAGTTGAACTACCTGGTTTTGACCACTGTCTGCCTGAAATCCGTGTAAGCCATTATTCTTTATTAAATCATTGCACTTTACCAGCCTGCCTCCGTTGCCTGCATTTGGGTCCTATTCCTTGTGTTCCCTGCTCCCTTGCGTGACAACCACACGACAAATGCGACTCCAAATGAATATTTGTTGCTATGTTTCTGCTGGATGTGCAGTTCTTGGCTAATATATTATCACCTTGTACAGTTTAAAGTATGATGATCATTTTAGAAAGTTTTATTAATAGCTTATGAATTGGTCTGTCTTGCTATCAATAAACCATCAGTTAACCTGGGTGTGAAAAATCTGATCCTGGACTCCTGACAAAACTGTGATTTAAATTTTTTTTATTTTTTTTTATTTTTTTATGCCTTGCAACAATTACTCTAACTGTTGATAATGTGCTTAGTGCTTAGTTTATGCCTGTGATTAATGTGTTTGTTTCCTGTACCTCAGGATCATCGCCTCACATCTGCCTGTTTGCCTGCCTGCTATCCCTGCACCTCTCCAGCCAGCCACGCTCACACCCTTGCCGCTGTTTCTGCCCAACCACGCTCCGCCATCTCCCATTACCCATCTTTCCTCTGCCCCTGCCAGCCATCACCTCCTCTCCACTTCACCTCCGTTCCCCGGTACCTTACAATAAAACTTCACCTCTCCTGTGTCCATGTCCTACATTTGCGTCCACCTTGTTACAACACCACGACAACTTTGAACTCTTAATTCTTTTTATGCCAGATAATTTTTTCTCCTGACCCCCTAGATGTCGTTCCACCTTCTGTCATATGTCTTCCTTTTAATTTCTATATCTACCTCAATCTGTTGCTCATCCCTCCCTCCGTGTATCCCTCCCACAACCTCAACTCATTTCTTTTATGCTTTTCCTTGATGCCTTTTCATTCACCTATACATTACTATATCGCTCGCTCGCACACACACACACACACACACACTGACTGCTTCCAGTGTAATAGTAGTGATGATTAATGATTTACAGTCTGGTGTCCTCTGCTCTGAACTAGGTCAGTCCTACATTAATAAGGAATCCTCTTCTTTGTTTCTCTTTTGCTGACTTATTTTTCTCTGTACTTCTCTCTTGGGCACTCTGTGTCCCAATATCTCTCACTGTTCAGCCCCTACATATAAATGCTATCTATTATATTTGATTACATGCAAAATATAAATAGAATGCATTCATTTTATTGGATAAATTCTTATGGATGTAAGGGGATAAATGCAGTACAACTATTTCTGACATACAAAGTTAATTAACTAAGAAGGAAGGGCTTTATCTGAACACATTTTGATGAGACATTTTGATCAAATTGCATTAATATATTTATAAAATGGCATGCTGGTAAAGAAGAAACTAACTCTGATGTAGAGACATGCAGCTAAGATAAATATTCCAACTATGGAAATGGAATATATATTACTCTCCATAAACCTACACACCATACTCTCCATGAAGCAGACAACAACATCACTGAGACAGACAATAACATGATTCAAATTCATGGATCTATTACTCGAATGGGAATTCCTATATCATATTTCACATCTCACTGGTACCTGAAGTAACACACCAACATAAGCCATGAAAAAGGGCAACTGGCAATTTCATCAATGCAATCTTCCAGCACAGCTCCATTTATCCTTTGGAAATCAATACAAAAGCAGAAGCCATCAGGTTTCTGAATGTTAACTAGTGCTGCACGATATGGTAGAAACATCATATTGCAATTATTTTGACGATTGCGATATGATTCACGATTAGTGGGAATGATCATTTTTGCATCCCAGTTTTCATTTTCACTGAAAAAACTATTAAAATCATAATGGTGTGACATTTGTTGGGGTCTGTTCCAAACAAACATGTTTTCTTACATCTAGAGAACAAGATTTGTAGGCCAGGGCATCTCTGCAGCACTAAAGTACTTATTATAAATATATATATGCAATTCTTTTTTTTGCCTCCACCTTTAGAGCTGACCACTTTTTAAAAAAATTTCAGGTACTGTCATGTTTGATGAACTCACTGCATTAACCGCAGCAGCAACATGTTGCTACTCACTGCATTTTCTTTTGTTTGTGGGTCCACTGCTGTGGCCACCAAACAATATGTGCTTTCTAACCTCCACCTCACCGACAAGCACCTCCATTTCTGTGTCATAATATTTTTCTTGGTCTTCCTCTCGGTTGTTGCCATGATTCACCGTAAAGAACAACTGATCAGCATTTTTTGGCGCATTCCATTTTAGGCTTTTGTGTGCACGTACACTGTTAGTATGGTTTTATAAATGAGACCCCTGGACAGTCAACCAGGCAATAGTTTAAATTGACAAAATCGGCACATACGCTGTAACAGCGATACAGGCTACACTAACACAGGCAAAGGCAAAGAACATTATCGCCATCTGCAGGTACACTATAGCATTACACGTTACTACAATAATATATAGTATTCATGTACTACACTCCTTAATTAAGTTTTAAGAAAGCATGTTGCGCAATATAATAGCTATGGCAAACTTAGAAGATAATTTACATGGTAAATGGTAAATGGACTGTAATTGTATAGCGCCTTTCTAGTCTTCTGACCACTCAAAGCACTTCACACAACATATCACATTCACCCAATTCACACACTGATGGCAGGTGCCAACTGCTCATCAGAACAAAGAAACTAACTCAGTCACACACACTCACACACCGAAGGCACAGCCCTCGATGCAATTTGGGGTTCAGTGCTTTGCCCAAGAACAGGTCGACATGTGGGCTTGGGATCGAACCACCAGGATCGAACCACCGACCATCCGATTGGTAGATGACCCGCTCTACCACCAAGTCACAGCCGGACCAAACAGGCAAACCTTGGTCTGCCGAAAAGAGGTGATCTTGGTCCGAATCAAATTGAACCATGGTTCGGTTCGATTCTAGTGTGAAAACATTTCTTTGGATGGTTCAGACTTTTGGATCAATTACAAGAAGTTCTGGCAGGCTATCGTCAGAACCGGAAAAACGTAGAACAACACAACAAAACAAAATGAACTACGATAGCACATTGGGAGAGCAGGGGGGACATTTGGTCCGGTCTGGTAGTAATGCCATAATAATAATATTATTATAGCAGCACTGGAATTAATCTGTTCATTAATTTTTCTCCATTCATTCAAACTGCAATAGAAAGCTACCTGCAGAATTGGCAACAAACCGATGACCAATTCCCAAGCAAAATAAAAATAAATAAACCGCCCGCTGGGCCTAAGCATCTAGGGGTTTTCTTTAAAGATGTTTTTTAAACTACAGTTACAGTGGGGTGGCTTGGTTGAAAACATATAATTGTTGGAAATCTCACCAGCACCTTGTGTTGGTTAAAACGTGAACACACTATAGGAAAACAGCAGGTCTGAGATCCTCCTTTATATGGTTGGGTGATGTCTACCAGACGATGACATCGTTGTTTGAGGTCATTTACAGTACATCCTCACCTACTCACTTCTCCTCCCTATTTCTTATAAGAGTATCGTGGCTCCTTTAAGGAACAGGACAGTGCTTAGTGAGTGTGTGGGTAGAGAGTGACGGTGACTGCACTCGGAGCAGACAGGTGTTGCCGATCGGAGCAGAGGGAAAGGTTAGCAGTGAAGTTGTCTAGTGGCAGTAAATGTACAGTGTAGGTTACAGTGTGCCCATGAATAAACGCTGCAGCTCCTCAATACCCAAGATGTTCCTGTGTCTTGCTTCCCAGCTGCCGGGTAAAAGTGAAGGGGGTTAGCCCCGAGGTTAGCATCAATTTCAGCCCTGGAGGAAAACAAAATCTTCCCTGTGCTTCCCGGCCACGGTCTGAAAGCTGCAGCAGGAACAGTTAACACTACGCTTAAGTTACCTCATTAAGCAGATCGTATGATTATAAAAAATATTTAAAATACTTGTCATAGTGATAAACTACTCTTACTAGTTTTTTACTCACAAAGCTTTTATTGCACTTTCAGTAACAAGATTTTTCTCGCCAAAAGTGTGTGTGTGTGTGGGGGGGGGTTAAATCACAATGTTGTGATGGTAGAGGGCTCAGTCGGCGATGAACGATGGCATTGTTCGTCCCTAGTCCTTCATGGACATTAATGTCTCACACACATTAATCTGGGAAACCGCAAATACAGTAATCCAGGGAAAAATAATCTCATATTCATCCTATAAGAACAAAATAGAGACAGTACACGATCTAATCAATCTAGAACCAAAATCTAGAACTAATCTAGAACTAAAAATCAAGTTAGAGTTAGAAAATACTTATGCAGAAACACCTACAGAAGAAAATCTCAATAAATTTAGGAAACATAAGCTAGATATGTCTTACATAAAAAATAAAAAAGCTTTTAAAGTTTTTAATTGAGCAATTAAGACATGACAACTTTGAATATAATAATAAATCTGTAAAATATCTTGCAACAAAAGAAGTAACTAATGCCATCCCAGCTATAAAAAAACTCAGTGGGGAACACTTTTCACTTTACGTGAATTATATACATCATAATATAGACCTACCCACATTAATGGAAGACCAAGATGAAGCACTAGATAAATCAGTTATACCAGACGAATTTCATAAAGCACTCATGTTAATTTCTCCCAACAAAGCACCAGGCCCAGCTGGCCTCAGACGTAATTCAGCAGGTAACTCAGAACAATGAGTAAGCTGCTTTTAATAATAAAAAGTATAGATGATATTGGTGATTCTGGCCTCGTATTACTTGGTAATTGAAATCAAATTTTGCGGTATCGCCCTCACTTATGCAGAGGTAAGCTCATCTAATAGGCAAGGCTATGAAAACGGGCCTACCAGTAAGCAAGCTTTCATTTCCTGCAGGCACTGTGCAGCGCGACCTGACCAAGCTGATTCTTTGCAAATGCATTACCAGTAACCATGAATCATGAATGAAAGGATGTTTTGCTGCCTTTTCATCTGTATTAGTTAACGTTAGCTAGCTACAGAGTGCCACTGAAAGGCTACCGGCATCTACCAGCGACTTTTAAGGTGGAATGTTTTCTTGCATGTTACTCAATGCATTTGTTGACTTTGTTACTCAATCAACACACCTTAAATGTGAACCCCAGCGATGAAACGGCACATTGTTTTTCGGTGTTTTTCTGCGAGTGAAACAAGCAGACTTGCGATTCAATCTGCATTGTGGAATGTGACAAATTGTTGTTACGCTATTTTTATTTACCCGCCACCGTGGCTAGTAGGTTGAGCAAATTCACCCGCTACTACACAAAATCACCTGCATTTGGCGGGTACTAATTTACACCCCTGATTGTAATGCATTATAGACATGGGCTTCATAGAAAGTGTTACCAGAACTTCTTACAGCTGATTCAAGATAAACTAAGATTTTAGTTATTGGAGTTAAAGCTGAGAGTGTTTCTCTAGTTTCTCTGTTGTGCAACACTCTCCTCAATTTGTGCTGTATTTGTAATTTATTCTACAATCCATTTTGCTAGTTTCTTCTTTTTTATATGTAATTTCTCCAGTATTCATTATAATTTCGTTTGATTAAATTTCGAAGTCGTCTGTACTTTTTTGCATCATAGTCACTAGTCACAACTCTGGTTAGTTTCCTCAATTTTAACACACCACTGCACTCTACTTGCACATCTACTCACATCATCTACTAACATGATGTACTTTGTAGTCCACGTACCTCTGCACTTCTCTCTTCTATATTTTATTTTCCACTCTGAGATAAATTATTTGAAGAGTTTTTCAAACATCAAGGGAACCAGAATACAAAGACACTGTGATGTTCATGTATTCTAAGTGCTGGTCCCACTGGCAGTGTACTGTGTTGTTTATTTTCACACAACTCGGTGTGAGTATAAGTTTTAAAGTCATTAATATATAGATGTCTCCACTGTCTCTAATGACAGGAGACTTTTATACGACTCTGAAAGTATGAAAAACTTTCAAAAAACTACAGAGACGCTAGTCCCTAAATCTTCTAAATCACAGCATGCTGTATTCTGTATCTTTGTCTTTCGCACAACCCTGCAGTAAATCTAACCACCATGGATATTTCTGAATTCACCTGATAAAAGCAGCACATACACTGGAACTATTTTCCTGGGTGGAGGTGCACATTGACATTTGCAATAACACAAATTACTTAAAGTCCTGCCTAACCTAACCTTGCGAAACAGTAAGTTGCACGGTTTACTCCATATGTCAAGACAGGCATATGTCCTGTTTTTAACTACCTGTAACAAGCATAATTTCCCACAAGCCCCAAAGCGTTGCAGTTTAAGGATGCTTTCACACCTAACCTGTGTGTATGCGTGTGCCCGGATAGTACAGTTAATTTAAGCTGGTGTGAAAGCTGTCAATCAAACTAAACAGAGACCGCCTGAAGAGTAGAGTCTCGGTCCACTTCCAAGCAGACTCTGCTTTGGTGCTCTGAAAGCTACAGAGCCTGGAAGGTGTCGCGGAGGAAAAAAAACTTAATTTGGGCTCTCGATTTAATCATTTGTGCGCACGGATTACTTATTCACTAATTCGTGTTCTCAATTTAATAGCCTATTGTTTTTGCCGTGAGACACCCGATTCAAAGCTGTCTCTCGCTGCCCAAACAAAGCCACAAAGCCACCCCGTCATGAAAAACTATACAGTAGCTGTATCGTTCACTATGTGTGTGTGTGTGTATATAAGTAACTGTATACATCTATTTTTTTTAATTCTATTTTAATTTTGAATATTTATAAAAATGTTCTGTGTGTGTAGCATGAAGGGGGCTACAACTTTAATTTCATTGAGATGTGGTGTAGAATGACAAATAAATGTACCTTGAACCTTGAAGCTCTCCAAAAGTACAAAACACAGGAAGCAGCTAAATCGGCAGAGTAAACCAGGCACAGGCTCCAGCCCTGTGGCTGCTGAAGGGCTAGAGCATTGCAAGATTTTTCACTGAATTATGAAATGAAATCCCAAATCTGTAAATAGAGTAAAATAACTATATAACTATTAGATCAGATGATGTTGTAGCCTGATATAAAATCACCATGCGCTCTGGTAAGCTCTTACTCACAGCTGAGAAGGCTTTTACGCACACGAACAGTTGTTACAACTGTAACTGCATGAGCTAAATAGGCACAGACACCCCAGAAGTTTTGTTGCCTCACTCCGGATTCAAAATAATAAAAATAAATATGAATTCGATCAGATGATATTGTAGCCTGATGACATCAGATATCTGAATGTCCGTCATAAACCAATTACATGATGCCTGAGTCACATAGCCAGGCTTGTTGGAGACTTAAAGTTAAGTAGGGCGCAGTTAGTGAGTGTATGTTAAGAGGTAATATTAATGCGTTTGTCATAACGCCATGCGTCAGTGTCTCTTTGTCCAGTTGACAGTCAGGAGCAAATTCAAAGCAGCACAGGAGCGACGCAGTCTCATTTCAACACAGAGATGACCAAGATGAAATAAAGAAAAAGCCAGAGTGAAGCCCCAAAACAGCACAATACCCAACAAACTTATAACAGAAAGTCCTATAATAACACCGATATTTTAAATGACAAATCTTGTCAGCCATCAATACTGCATCTCCTTGGAGTAGCAGGATCCCTGCCGGCCAGCGTGACCGACGGGTTGCCAGCCATTTCCTGCATCCCTGGATCAGCACCGTGGACCTCGGCCAGTGATAATGCTCCACCTGTAAAGCACAAGGCTGCTATTGACCGCTGAGTGATGCGCAGATCGGCTCTGACGTCATCCGAATCCGCATAAATCATCCACCTGCCACCCACCTGAACCGCATGGACATTTCTCTCCACCTCTCCCGGCCCCTGTAGGCTATATTGCCTTTTAAATTATGTCGAGCAGCGTGAGCTTTCCCGGTGATTTCTTTATTGTGTGTTGTGTTGATGTATGAGTGTTTTCTTTAACGATTTACTTTAATGATCAGAGAGGCTGCTGTCAGATCGTGAGACATTTAAGCAGCAAAACTAAAAACTGTAGTTGACAGGTCAGAGGAAACTCTCCAGAGGAAACAGAGTTAAACTTTTAGCTTCTGAAATCCTACATCTTTTTATACAGCGCTGATGGAGCTCGGGATTTATCAGGACGGCTGCTTTACTCCAAACAGTTTCACTGTATGAACCTGGACTGTGTGTGTGACCTTTTAGATGTGTACAAGAACACAGAACAATACAGTGAGTCCCCGGGACCCACAGGTGGTCATTTGAGTGGGTCCCTGGAAAATTAAGTGGGTCCCCAATAAAATCTGTGCTTTTTGACAAATTGTAGTCTTAAACTCATGTTTGATGTTATATAGTTATAATTATGGTCATTAATGTATGTTGAAAGTGTATCTGAAAATTAAACAAATGAAATCCCAAATCTGTAAATACACTGCCGACACACAGCAGCTGACAGAAAGAGGAGGTCTTTTTATACAGAGAAATATTGGCTTTTTCTGGGTCAATAAATGTTAAAAATGGAAGCTAAAGGGCAGCGAGAATGCTGAGCTTTCAAGTTTCATCAGGAGTCATAACACTATCAAGCACATCATGTTTCATTAGGAAAGTAGTTTTAAAAAATGCACACAAATGGCAACCATTTACTGCATACTGCCGTTAGAAACTGAATTGTTGACAGCCTTTTTGTCAATTTGATAAACAGTATTTCCGCATTTTGGATTTTGTCGCCTCAACTTGCTACCAGCCTCTGTTTAGCTGCGCTATTTTAGTGAATAGAAGTCAGAACGTGGTAATAAGAGGCGAACCCTTTCAAAAATTAAGATTTCTCACTAAAATCCATGCTGGTTGGTGGACCTGATACACATCGAATTAAACACTGACTCATAACACTGTTAATTCACCGTCTGTCGTGTGTGTGTGACAGTATTTGGAGTTTTTACGTTATTACCAAAGTAACTACCCGGTGTGCTGCTTCCCGTTTGGTGCTGGAGACATACAGTATATGCGCAGACAGTAAGAAACGGTTTTTTTTTTGACAGCAATGGTTTTTGTTTTTGTTTATTTCTATGATTTCAACACTAATTTGTTGTTCACAATGTATCATTATCAGGGGAAAGTATGGTGTGGTCAGATGGTGCGCGACCAAGCGCTACGACAGCATGCGGCCCAACGTGAAAGGGTGAAACATCATTTTTGTCCCCACCCTTGCGCTGGGGACAACCTGAGGACGGCTGCTTTACTCCAAAAGATTTGACTGGATAAACTTGAAATCTCTGTGTTACAGCTTAACTGTCTGATGTGTAGAAAAGTACATAATGTCATTTACCATTAGATCCTGACCAATCCTGTCGTCTTGATGGGATAATTAATAATTCTAAATAATTAATGAAGTTACCACTGCTCTGCCACCATGCATAAAAATGCCCATTCTTACTTTGGAGATGCTTGTCCTGCTGCTGTGTGATGGCCACAGGTATTTAATAATTAATATAAATAAATGGATTATTCAGTGAGATGCGAACATAATCAATAAGATTTATTAATGAAATAATTTATCTATTTAGTGATTTATGGAGAGGTCTGTGTGTGCGTCTACGCAAATTGTGGCTTTTGTCTCTGAGCTGGAATGTGGGGGGAGCCTGACATTAGGCCTCTGTCCTGTGCATGGAGGCAGCCTAGTGAACGATACAGCTACTGTATAGTTTTTCATGACGGGGTGGCTTTGTGGCTTTGTTTGGGCAGCGAGAGACAGCTTTGAATCGGGTGTCTCACGGCAAAAACAATAGGCTATTAAATTGAGAACATGAATTAGTGAATAAGTAATCCGTGCGCACAAATGATTAAATCGAGAGCCCAAATTAAGTTTTTTTTCCTCCGCGACACCTTCCAGGCTCTGTAGCTTTCAGAGCACCAAAGCAGAGTCTGCTTGGAAGTGGACCGAGACTCTACTCTTCAGGCGGTCTCTGTTTAGTTTGATTGACAGCTTTCACACCAGCTTAAATTAACTGTACTATCCGGGCACACGCACCACAGTTTGTTTGAACTGAACCACACAGGTTAGGTGTGAAAGCATCTTTAAACTGCAACGCTTTGGGGCTTGTGGGAAATTATGCTTGTTACAGGTAGTTAAAAACAGGAACATTAAATAAATAAGAATATCTTTTTTTTGTCTCATGGCAAAAAACAATAGGCTATTAAATTGTGTGTTTGTGAAAATGTGTGTAGTTTAGCCAGATCTTATCAGAAAGGACCTCTACTTATCTGTTACACTCTGCCAAATCCTCCCACCAACACACACATGCACACGCACACACACACACACAGATTGGTTGCAAGCTGTCCTCAGGCTTTTATCAACAGACAGAAACTGAGAAAACAGAGAGAGGTGAACGTAGGATAGTTTGATATGGCAAAATATATTCTATACTCTATTCAACATCTTTTAAATTCAGTTTAGTAAACTGATGTACAGTAGGCAGTTAATGTACAACAGGACAGGCTGAGTGAGAAGCATTCTTGTTGAAATAAACAGACCTGAGGTCAGCTAAGGGCATTAGTGAACACTAATACTCAGCTAATCTTTATCCTACTGCTGACCAAAATAGCCACAGTCTGCTCAAAGCACCAACACCTTTGTTGGCATTGTTGTCAATGGCTATTTTTAAACTAACTCGTTGGCCAGCTACAGTATCCTACAGTAGGCTATGTGTGACATTTTCATCTGAAGACCACATCACGAAGCATCCTCTGAGATAATGTATGTCCTACAACAGGAATGATGATGTCAGTCAGGACTAAATCATGCTTTACAAAAAGTGAAAATCAGTATGAAACAGCAGAGCACAGGAGGTGCAGGTTGTTTGTAAAATACTAGTTTTAGTTTTTGAGGTAGATGCAAATCTACAACAGCCTGTATGGGATACTTGGGCTGTGCTTTATACAGCCATAAGAAGGAACAATGCAACATGACCTTCCTATCAAATGTCTACCTTGTTTTCAGCATCCATACATGGCCATTTCAGCCAGGAGATAACATTTTTGTTCGAATCATTCTTCTTTTTTTACATTTTCGAAATAAAGGCCTATGTTGAGTGTATCCACAAACACTAAATTCGCCTACTGTTGAAAGGAGGGCAGATCTGCTGCATGTTTTGGTTTTGCTAGCTTGAAGTGTTAGCTTGCTAAAAGGTTAGCTTAACAGGTTGGTTGGACATTTCACTGTAAAACCGACCCCATCATTAGACAAGAATGTCGACTCGTTTAGCTATGTAATAATGGTGCTAGTGTTGATTCGTTTGTGAGAACAAATCTGCAGTCTTTCACCGACACAGTTTGAGTTTGTCGTTTTATTTTTAAAGGCTAGAAATTAAACTTTAACTCTAAAAAATAGCAGAGAGAAGGTATCCACACATACACAAACACATACACACACAGTAGCTTTTTTTGCTAACCTGCTTTTCCAAAGGTCTGATTATTTTTAAATCTATATTGGGGCATAACCCACAGTTAATCTAGAGTTACCATCCACCACATGTGTCAGGGTGTCTTAGCAAGATAAAAGGTGCTGCAAGGATAACAACAGAGCTGCCAAACTCTAGCCAAGACTTTTTTATGCTTTCTAATTATATTAATCTTAGTAGTTAAACTGATTTGTTGAAATCTACTAGAGTAAAGAATGTGCCAACCAGCCCCTGTCTCCCCTACATTAACGTTAAGATAAGTTTTGAAAACATACTGCCTGTGGTTTCTGTTTTTGTTGTAATCAATTAATAATACTGTCCACCTGCGAGCTAAATTAAACTACTAGCCTAATTAGAATGCTATAGCTATTATCTAATATGCCTCTAGCTCATGGGCATAACACTGACAGAGGAGTATCTCCGACCTGCCCGTTGCTTTATCAGTCTCAGTGAGCTGTCAGCCGTGCGGACTGCTCAGGGCAGGCAGGCTACTCACCGTAATAGGGAGCTGGCGGTGCAGCTCCAGCGGCTGTCTCGCTCTGAACGGCGGCTGAGCTGCTCGGGGTGTACCGGTGGGGCACCATGGCGCGCGGTGCTGTTGGCGGACAAAGGAAAAGAGGAAAGAAGAGGCAGCTGACTGTGGAAGTCATGTACAGTGCTCCTCAGCTCCTCTCCTCCCTCCCTCCCTCCCTCTCCTCCTCTAGGCTCTCTGCTCAAACCTCCGATAAGCGCGCTTTCTCTGTGGAGACGACACGCCAAGCTGTAGGCGCTTAAAAATGGCATGTTGTTCAATTGATGCCTTAAACCGAGATATGCTTATATGTAAACTGACCAAAGTCCAGAAACCATTTTTGGCATGAAACAAGTAGCAAATTGGCATTTATAAAACCTAACCTGGTAATATTAGCTAGTTAATTACTAAAACATGATTAAAACTATCTACAAATCGACTAATCCATTAATCAGTGAACTGTTTCAGCACTATATTTTCAACAGCTGCTTTGGTGTAAAGTGTTTCAGATGGATGGATCCATTCATCATCAGGATACACCTACATTAAAGTCATAGACTGGTAGAGTGGAGTAGCACCCACCCGTCTGATTTTAATTAGTAGCCTGTAACATTAGGCTTCTCTGTGGCCTGTCTGCTGGCTCTCCCTGATCCCTGATCCCTGTCCCCTGCAGGCGGAGCAGCAGCTACACACTCAGTAGCCAGTGTTCATCCCTTTGCATTCTTCATTTCTTGTTTTACTCATCCAGTGTTGAGACAAGGTTAGAGGCCAGGCTGCATGGTGTATTGAACAGTAAATCTCACACTGTCTGGTCACGTAAAAGGTGATTTTCCAGGTATTTATGATTATAACTTGTTTTTTGAAAATAGAATTACAAATATGTCGTTGTACATACATTTGACATTTATTAATATTCCTAAATCGTATGACCGTTTGACATTTATAGTGAAAAAACTGACCCCTTGACCCCCCTAACCGTTGAGTGAAACACAGTGGAAATATCACTATAACGCAGGGAAACATGGTGACCGTCGGATCTTCAAAATGTCCACAAAAGTGAATTCAACTAAAAAGAGTTTCCATCTGCTCTTTGCAGTATATGCTATATTTAATCGGCTGTATCTGCTGCTCATATTTGAAACTCTGCACGTAACAGATATCAATATTTATATATCGTTTTCTCGGAGGGAAACTCTACAGGATTCCCAAACTGCCAGAGCGTCACGACGGGGACAGCTCAGTTTACACGGGATGAAAGAGGTGAACGTGACTGGCCAGGAACGTATCCACCCGTGCCCAAGTGCGCCACAGGTGCGCCAAGGGAGCCTGGCCACGAAATGACCAAAAGGTCGTTTGGCACGCTCCCGACGCACGCGGCGCGAACTGGCCGCGCGCGGGGCTCACGAAAATAGAGCCCTCATGTTGTCAATCAGCCTGTGAAGGAACGGATATAAAACCAAACGCTCTGCACGGAGAAAGTACTGACAGGTCAGGCAGGATTTCAGTATCTGAAACATGACGCATCATTAATAAAATGTTGAATAAAACACCACAAACTGAGTTGTAATCATGTTTTGAGTCAGTTTTGGCCATTGTTGCACTGATGCAACCAAAACACTACATACACATCTTAGGATCAACTCTGGTACCAGAACACTGACAACAGTTATCTGGCAACATATCACTCATTACACAATGTCCTAAAAACACTAACAATCAGTAGCATTACAATATGTATCACTATTGTCTTTGAAGCAGCTTTTATCTATTACCATTATGTATTTTGCATAAACCAAGATTCACATTCCAACAAAAAGAATGATACCTCTTGGCTGCATGGATTGTGCTACCTTACAGTATGTGTTACAGAAATGAATCAGAAATGCTGCAATATGCCTCACTAGGCTTTATTTCCTAAACTACAGTAATTCCAAAATAATAAAACACAGTGCAGTTTTGACAATAAATTGAACAGTTTTGGAAATAGTGTGTAAACGTGTAAAATTGACTGTAAATAGAGTGCGTTTTGGTGGTGGGTGAGTGTGAGTGGGATAACAATTGAATTGAAATTGAAAAGATGTTGAATGCATTTTGTGCAAAGCAATTAAAAAATGATCCACAGTTCAGTCCACATTGACTGCTGCTGTGCTGACTGTGTGAAGATTTTTGAAAAAGTGAATTTGTGAGAAATGCGCATAACCAATTAATTTAAAAAAAACAACAAAAAAAACCCCAAAACACTGTAGGCTAATGTTCTGAGAATACAACTTCAGTCAAAATCATCAAACGAGAGCCTGTGCTGTACTTTATTGATTCCCGAGGGGAAACTCTTTGTTACAGCAGCTCACTATCACATCAGTGCTCACAGGAAGAGAAGCACTAAGCAAAAACTATAATACACTATAATACAGCTAAGATAAATTAAGAACAAAGTGGATATAAGTATAAAAGCAAAAATAAGTGTAAGTCCCAAATGTATTTAGAGGTTGATAAGTATGTACGGTAAAATAATACAATGTCATAATATAAGTAACAAGTAATAGTGCAATAATAGGTACTGTCAAGTTAAGTGTAGCAGATTAATCAGATTATGAGATGGTGGATATCGCACAGCAGTAACAGAAGTATGAATAAATATCAATAAATAGGGAATTTTAAACTGAAAACAGAGAATATTGCACAATTATCTCAAGTATTGCAGAGATGTTAATGATCAATGTCCAGTTTAGTGACTTCGGATCATACAGACTGACACTTAGAGGGAGGAGTTAAAGAGTCTGATGGCCACAGGCAGGAATGACTTCCTGTGGCGCTCTGTGGTGCATTGTGGGGGGATGAGTCTTCCGCTGAAGGTGCTCCTTTGTTTGACCAGCACGTCATGGAGCGGGTGGGAGACACTGTCCAAGATGGCGTGTAGTTTGGCCAGCATCCTCCTCTCTGACACCACCGCCAGAGAGTCCAGCTCCACCCCCACAATGTCACCGGCCTTACAGATCAGTTTGTTGAGCCTGTTAGCGTCCGCTACCCTCAGCCTGCTGCCCCAGCATGCAACAGCATACAGGACAGCACTGGCCACCACAGACTCATAAAACATCCTCAGCATCGTCCGGCAGATGTTGAAGGACCTCAGCCTCCTCAGGAAATAGAGGTGGCTCTGGCCCTTCCTGTAAAGAGCTTGAGTGTTCTTAGCCCAGTCCAGTTTGTTGTCCATGTGTACTCCCAGGTACTTGTACTCCTCTACCATGTCCGCACTGACCCCCTGGATGGAAACCAGGGTCACTGGTGCCTTGGCCCTTCGTAGGTCTACAACCAGCTCCTTAGACTTTGTCGCATTGAGCTGCAGATGGTTCTGCTCACACCATGAGACAAAGTTCCCCACCACGGCCCTGTACTCCGTCTCATCACCACCGCTGATACATCCCACCACAGCAGAGTCATCAGAAAACTTCTGAAGGTGGCAGGACTCTGTGTGGTGGCTGAAGTCTGTGGTGTAGATGGTGAAGAGGAAGGGAGAGAGGACAGTCCCCTGGGGCGCACGCTTCTGATTTAATGCTGAACTGAGTGCCATAGATAGATTGAGTGAGTGAGTGAGTTACATTTATACATGGATGTATATGTAAGAGAAAAAGTGATATCATCCACTACATGTACCAAGTAAAGAGGGTAAAAGAAACTGGTGAGAAGTATAGAATGTTGTACAGGGTGAACTGTGTGCATACTGTGTGTGTGTGTGTGTGTGTGTGTGTGTGTATATATATATATATATATATATATATATATATAACTGATATATTATATAACTAATGTTTATTGTTTATTTTATATGAAATCCTGTTAAAGATCATTTATACACTAAGCAGAAAAAAACAGAGTGACAGACTGTGCAGTGAAATTAAGTTTAGTAAATATTCTGATGAGAGCCGCCACACTAACTGCAGCACATTTTCCCTGTTTTAGGATACTGTCATCACTGCCCAGCGCCTGGCATTAATATTAACATTAATATAACATCTTGTTTTGTTGCTCGTCACAGATGGCATTAATTCAGTTTGAGATGGATAAATGCTCAGACAGGTCAGCTCTTTAACTCTACTAATGGAAGATGGGCTTGGTTAGAAAACATCAGGCTAAGTCTGACCAAAGAGCAATGTTTTATCTAAAGGTTGTTATTTCAAAAGAAATTCCATAGGGTGGCAGTAGCAGTCCAGCTAAGAGACAGACTAACTCTTCTATGAAACTCTGAGCCCCCCCTCCTCTTCATATGTTCTCAGCAGGGATCACAGCATGGTTTACATACCTCATGATGCTATAGCTTTATACTTTATTAGACAGAGGCTACCTACTACAGAGGCATATTATTAATAACTTTAATAGTTTCCCATCTTTTTTGCATGGTGCCATTCATGAGCCAATTTACCAAATAAATCCCCTGCTCCTGTCCCAGGTGAACACTGGAGTTCTAACATTTAACATCAGGTCCATCAGATATACATTTTCATTGGCTGCTCCACTCCACAGCAATGTTTGTCAGAGCAGCCTTGTCCAAAATAGTTTGCCATTTCCCTCATTGGTGTAGCAACAAACCGCCATACAATTTAGTTTTTAAGTCAAACAAGGATGAAACTAAAGCCTAAAACGGGTCAGTTTTGTCCCATCCCATGTGTACAGTGGAACAATGTTTGTTGACCAAACTCAGTGAATCAACATTTCCTATTTATTTCACATTATGCTATTAGATTGACTCAGATTGATTGATTCATTTACAAACACATTTTAAAATCATGATACCCGCCCAGGAACCTTGGGTCCGCCAAGAATGAGGCCCACACGTTCAAAGGTCACTGCTGACATCCCCGCACCAGGATGACCGGCTCACTAATTTATCCTTGTCAGCTCATGAGCATTACTGTAATAGCAGCTAGTATTCTGAATGTTCATGTTTAATTGTTTTGCCCTTAAGTCAGCCTAGCAGGCAGTGCTTTCTCCTGCACTGTGCAACGCTCCCAACAAGCTCAAATAAATGGTTAGGTTGGCATAACAGGTTAGGGATGGTTATGGTTAAAGCTAGGGTAGGTCATGTATTTCAGAAGCATTTTTTGTTATATTTGTTGGAATTCTCTTTACATCCCGACAGCAATCAATAAATTAAATGTTCTGGGGGGAAAATTTTAAAAATCTGGTATCTGTGGCTGTCGCAGGCCTGTAATAAGCCCATCCAATCACTCCATTTGGCCCGAAAGAAACGATTGGCCGGTCTATCTGCCTGTCTACCTGCGCGCACTCTGCCCGTGCACTCATTGCGCATGTGTTTTGGGGAAATGGCTTTGGAGGGAGGACTGAGGGAGGGAGAGGGGTTTTTTGTTTGGATACTTTAAAGATATAGCCGTCTCTTGCTAGCTTCCCCAACGTTACCTGACCTGGCTTTAAGTAGAAGTTAGAGCATAACTGAGATATGAATGGTTGGAGTAAGGTCTGCCTGAGAAGATGACTTTCGTCCACAGGAAGTTGTTGGATCTGCAAGGTAGGTTTGCTGATGCTAAAGTTTTTGTACGTGGATGACAGAGCAACACTAGTGACACTACTGACGTTGACGATAATGTAATAATACACATATAAATATTTGGGGATGCAACTCAGTTGAACTCTACGCAATTTAACCCCTTGTTCATATTACATTTGCTTCTCAGCAAATCATATATTCATAACCATAACTTTATTCAATGAACATATTACACGCCATCTTGAACCATGTGTTGCCATTGAGAAAAACAAAGGGTTAGAGAACTGTATAAGCTAACAAAACAGGCAAAATGATTTCAAGTTAAAGCATTTCAGCTATTTTATCTAGGGGAAAAGCAATGCTTATTATCTGAACGTATGCACCTCAGAAATATTAGTGTCAGTGTGGTAAATTAACTAACCTTTCATATTTCATATTAAAGTCCAACTAGAAAATGAATGCAATAAGCCACAGGCGAGGGAGCACCTCGGATCTCATCTCCACATCATCCTGCGCTCACAGCTAGCATCCAATCACAGGAACACCTCATAACGACTACTAGTCAATCACAGCACAGTAGGGATGGACTTGACGCATAGTGTGTTTCATCCTCAACTCTCATTATGCCTTTATTTCAAAGTAACAGCGCACTGTTATTCAACATAACTTCATCCAGGATCAAGAAATCAATCCTCAATCTACATTCAAAGAACCACACAGAACACAATTATCCCCTTCAATTTAATAGAATCATTATTATAACAAATCTATGACACTTATTGTCTTCTCACTACATCTAAAACAGTGTATCCACAGAGAAGGGTTCAATCATTCATATGCAATAAAGTGGATAAAAATGTTTTTAATGATTAAAAAGAGTTTTTTTATTAAAAGCAACACTTAATAATATCTCATATCAGAGCAAGGTTGTTTTTCAACAACACATGCATGTTTCATAAGGTTTCAAAGTTGTGTCCTCATTTTTTGTCAACACCATCAGACATTCATTAAAATGTAATAAAATCAGGCAATATCAGGGGCAGCTGTCACTCTGAAGGACCCATTGCCATAGTCCACCTCTGCAGAGTGCACCAATGTCAGACAGGCTCTGGTAAGTTTCATAGTTTAGAATATTTTAAATTCTAATGTTAATATTTCCTGTGTCACAACTATATGTCAACACCCTCTTCCAGTTTCTGAGGAAATTATTTGAAATGTTTAGATCATTTTATTCTCCTGAAGTAGGTTCTATTAGCATCTAGCATCAACAGAAAAAACTAAATGGCCACTTCATGAACTTGATTTGTTTTGTGAAAGAAGTGCCTAATGTAATCTACACCGTCAGCTGTCAACACCTTTTCTGTCTGATGGTGGTGACGGGCCAATGACGCAGTTGACACTGAATGTGAAATCATCATACTTTTTGTGGTTTTAAAGTCATTTTTAATTATATTAAATATAGAAATATTGTTTAGTTTTTCTAATAATGTATAAATACTAAATAAGTAACATGACAGCATATAGACAGTATATTGCTTTTATGGATTGATAGTCATCAACTCTAGCAGAGTTAGGGTGCAGACCCATTGTTCTGAGATAAGATAAAACTCATATCTACATAATACAATTCGTTTGTATACTGATCGTATGTTTTCTGATAATTTTTTAATCATTTGTTCGGATGTTTAAAGGTACTATGTGGAGTTTTTTTTACATGTATTAATTAATTTCTGCGAAAATCCAAAGGACGTGACTCTTATGCGCTCTCCCGAGTGACTTACTTCTTTTCAGCTCCCCTACAGCGTGTGCAACACTAGCTAACGTTAGCTTAGAAATGGGGTCCGTTAACATCAAGAAATGACTGGCACCCACCCATGACAACAGATACAGATATGGGGCACTGAATGTGATGAATTTACTGTTCAGACCACAAATGAGACGAAGATTAGGTTGGAAAAATGATAAGACGCCGGAGCAGAGTGTTGGGACAGAGAGATAGCTTTACTTGTTGCTAAAGTAAAAGTAAAGTTCTGCTGCTGCCATTACCTATTTATCTCAGTTAGCCGTGCAGCTAGCTGTCCTATTAGCTGATTCTGCCAGGACTGGGAGCTCGGAGCACCGGGGAAGTGTTGGTGTTGTGTTCACCGCTAGCACAGGAGCTTTGGACCAACATGTCTCTCCTGTCCCCGCTTGAACCCGCTGTGTCTTTGTTGTTCCCGGAGTCAGGGTCCTGGTCAGAGCCACTTTAAATTATCTCGGGACTCTATTCCCTGTCGTCAAACTGGCCTCCATCGGTCTCAGGCTGTGTTCGGGTGTTCTCCTGGTCGGCCGTCTTCACTGTATTGGCTGATGTCCAGGATGCTCGCAACAGAATGCCGACTGCAGTTCACTTGACGGCCAACGGTGTCATAAATAACAAGGATTTTCTGAAAATTCCACATAGTACCTTTAAATGTGTATATTAAGATTCTGCTGAAGCTGAGATGAGATCCAATTTAAATTGATAGAGGTAACACCTAATTGTTAGATTTTTTCTGAGATGAGATAAAACATCTACAGATACAGTGGTGTGAAAAAGTGTTTGCCCCCTTCCTGATTTCTTTTTTTTTTTGCATGTTTGTCACACTTAAATGTTTCAGATCAAAGAAATTTAAATATTAGTCAAAGATAACACAAGTAAACACAAAATGTAGTTTTTAAATGAAGGTTGTTATTATTAAGGGAAAACAAAATCCAAACCTGCATGGCCCTGTTTGAAAAAGTGGCTGGGCCACCCTTAGTGTACTTTTTCTGCAGCTTTGGTGAAAATGAGTGTTTACTATACTTCTTATAGGTCTTGCATAAAATAGAAAAGTTGGGAGGTTGTATCAAAGTAAAATGTAGTTTAATTTGTCTGAGCATGAGGATTTATTTTTTCAATATTGCACCCTGTTTTGTCCCACTTCTCAAGAAGCAGGGAGCTGATGCCAGTGCTCAGTCTGAACTTACACAATGCTCCATAATTCTGACTTATCTCGTATCGTACTTGCGGTATAATATCTGTGAAGTCAAAAGGGAAATCTAATGTCCAAAATGTAATCTGCATCTCACATGACACGCCACGGTCTAACATGTAGGTATTTGTAACAGAGAGAATGGATACTGCCCAGATAGAACACACGTGCTGTGGAAGTATAGGACGGTTCTGGATTGGTTGTGGAAGTATAACATACTGAATTTTAGAGTGAAATTATTAGCGTCTTCAGAGAGTTGGTGGTAACTGAAGCGCATTTCACATCAGTGATCATGGCAGCAGTGATTGTAGCCAGGTGAAGCAATAGCGCATCACAGTACGCGTATGCATATGCGCACATGAGGGTATGACAATCACCATGAGGGAATAAAACTGTAAAACAACATAAAACCTGCTGCTGTGAGAAGCGGAGACGGTGGTTACGCACTGTAACAGTCCAGCAGAGAGCAGAGTAGGAGAGAAAACAGCTCTCCATGCACCCAGAGGCACGAGGGAGAGCACACAGTTAAAGCGCCACAAATAACAATCACTCCATACAGAGTGAGTCATGGAACAATGAGAGACATCCTGCAGATAGAAACGAGTAAAAGAGCAGGGGGAGTTATTACATAATTAGAATAAGTACTCTTTCAAATCAGACATCTCTTTCCACATGAGTGGAAAGTATTGTTCTTGCAAGTGCATTTGTAAAATTTTTTGACTCAAACGTTGCTTAACCGTGTCATATGATATGCTACTTCAGTACACCTTAAGAAGAACAATATTACTGGGGCCACTACAGAAAATTGCAGATGAACACTTAACAGACGGAAAACAATGGCAAATTGCACTCAGCTGCAAAACTTTATGGGCGTGTTTGCGCTGTAATATCATTAGCACAATATCGGACCTTGAGACGGCGCAGATAGCGGTTGCAAATGATGGCGCTATCAGCGGCTACAATTCATTCTTTGTGAATTCACCCCTGAATGTTTGACTTTTCCACAAAATGCTGACTGATTGAGTTTTTAAAAATATGAACAATTCATTATATTAATTGTTATAGTTATGTTTTATTGATAAAATAAAGTCTATAAATAGGCTAATGGTGATCAAAATTAATCTGAACAAGTTTCAACACCCATGCAACTGTAAGCATTTGAGCCTGAGATCATAGGAGCAGTCACAAAAATGACTCAACTCGCTACCAGCTGCTATTTTAGTGGGAGAAGACCGTGGGAATGAGATGCAAACCGTTCTGAAAATGAACTCTCACTAAAATACGTGCTGGTTGGTGGATCAGATACACGCCGAATGAAACACCCACTCATATTAACACTGTTAATTCACTGTCTATTGTGTACGTGTGTGACAGTATTTGAGGAGTATTTTATTTTACGGTACACAGATAAGACGTAATAAGCCGTACGTTATATCAAATTAGACCGAAACTAGAAATAATATGTTCTTCATTAGACAGTAAACGGACACAGTTATACCCTAATTAGATACCATAGGCTACCATACACCTACATTATGCTGTAATTAGAAACTGGATATAATGCCGTATTAGACCCAAAACATACTATAGGCTACTTAGACACTATTATACCAAATTGACCCTAATTAAAACCAAAATAGGAGATCCTAATACACAATTAGACACCATTTTACAGGTTATACAGTTAGTTATACAGTGATACAAAGTACATTTTATTACGTCTTATTGGTGTACTGTAAAATAAAGTGCAACAAAGTTTTTTGACGGCAGGGTTTACTTTGTTTATTTCTATGATTTCAACACAGATTTGTTCTTCACAATGTAACATTAGCATTTTCAGGGGAAAAATGTGCGCTCCTTTCGTGGCATCGCGCTGAAAAAGTAGCAAGCCGTCAGATCTCACAACAAGTTATAAACTCTATGTACATTCGTAGTTAGCTAACAATATGAAGCAATATCATGGTAAACTTTAAAATAGATGTATTAATGCTTACACTGTAGAGTGTTGAGCTGCAAATCACATAACGTTAATTGTCAGCTAATGTTAGCTGGGTTTGCTATTAATGTTTATTGTTCACGTTAACACAGCTATATCTGGGAGAAATCTCGCTACTGTTGATGTCCAGCGTGATGACGGAGACACTGGTAAACGTGAGTTTATTTGCTGCGTCGCATGTAGTTCTAAATGAGGAAATCCACAACTCTCTTTCAAGGGAACAATGGCCAGTCCAAAACAGGGCTTGTCCAACTAGCCGTGTGGGAAGCTAATTTTAGAAGGGGCATTACGGCCACACTCCGGGGCATCCACGGCACTGGCCGTTTGGCCGCAGAATAATTCCTGCCTTGGACATATTTTATGACAAATGACCAATAAACCTGGACTACCTAAAGCACAAATACATCATAGGATGGTTTAACTGTTTAGTTGTATTGAATAAAACATGAATAATTGGAAAGAACATTTTTTATAAACAAATAGAAAATAGTACTGTGAAAAGATAAGCATATTACATATAAACAGTGAGAACATTACATACCAACATACAGAAAGAGGAGTTTAGTGGATCAATCTTTCACTTCCGGATTTCTTTAAAACAAATGAATTATTTTTATACTCTTCCTTTAAAAAGTAGCCATGCCATGCAGACGTGATATCAAAACACAATGGCTGTCAATCTGATGTTGTGTAATGTTTCACAGAGAGCCTGTGGAGCCTGCAGTGGTGTATGTGTGGGAACAGTTCAGTACTGACTGAGCATGGTCTTGTGGTTGTTGCCTTTGCATACCATGGCCAGGTGCTGTGCTTTTCTCAAACTGTCACTGCGCTTCATTCCTTTGCAGATTGTACATGGTTTCAGACATTCCAGGACACTCTCTGCCATAATATCAAAGACCACCTCAGTAGGTACTAAGCCATATGTATGTAGCAGAGAAATGTAGCTTTCTTTCACAGAAATTTTAAGGTCACAACTATGGAATTACAGGAGTGCCATAAAAAAGAATAAATCTGTAAAAGAATAAGAAAACAAATGTAGAAATATAAAGAGAAATAAATAAAAGAATAAATAAGTAAATAAAAAAATGTGGAAATATAAAGACAAATAATTAAATATTAAAGAATAATAAGCATTTTCATGTGTTTTCATATTTATTTGTTCATTTATTTCTGTATATATTTATTTAGATATTTTAAAATATATTTATTTATTTATTCATTGCAAATAAATTAGTTTTTTCTGTAGTTCTTCGTTCAATTGCTTTATTTATTATTTTTATATAATATAATTTATTTATTTTTATCCCTTTATTTTTCTTTATTCTTTTCCCTATTGCTTTTCCTTTTCTGTATTTCTTTTGCTTTTCCTTAAAGGGCCAAGCTGGATTTGGGCGGGCCTTCCTGCCCAGGCTAAGTTGCCGTTTCATGCACACTACAATCCTGCCTTGGCAAGACTAAGAGTTTTTTATAGCACAGACAACAGGAAGTAGATGCACCATGGACTTGTGTGTGCCACTGTGAATGTGGTAGCGGTTTGGGCACCTAACTTCGACCACACCCACACTGTTCTTATGGATCAGTAAGTTGCTGTCTACCTCCGATAACGTCCATAGGCTCAACTTAGAGTTCAGACATTATTATTAAAGTAGGGCAGTTGTTGACATTTTGTGTATCTACAGAGGCATTATAATGCTAATGCTAGCTAGGCCTGGGTAAAGTTAGTAGCTTGTTATCAACTGTGAGAATCAAAAACTTAAACAAAGGTTGTTTGCCTCTTATATTAATACCATGTTGAAACTTTTGTACACACATACGCACACACATACACACAGGGCATGAGGCTTAACAATTCAAAGTGCTGTCCTGCAGACTTGCTGACTGCAGGGAAAAGTTCATTAGCTGTTGCAAACAGGTTTACATTTCTACAAAGAAACAGGAATATCAGAAAGAACATCATGTACTGAGGACAGTATGTATTGTAATGGCCATGAAAGTGAAAAGTATCAGTTGTGGAGAACGAAGCAGAGACTTTAGCAACTTACAAACAAAGGGGGTGTAGGATTCCTCCACTAGGGCTCTGTCTCCACACGAAGGGTGGAATCGTGTGCCAAGAGGCTGGGACCAGCCTGTGCACCACCAAAAGGAGAGCTAAGTCTAAACCACAGCTCCTCCCCACCTCTGTAGAAACCTATCAGATAGTTGTACATTCTTATTTAAAACTCTGTGTAATGTTAAGAAGAACATTCTTTTTTAGGATGATGACTACAGATTAACAGCTTGCTGACTGTGGTTTTCTGAATAGAAAAGATCCTTGTACAAGATGCTTTTGATCCTCCAATGCTTTAATAAATGCCAAATTAAGGAATAGCTTCCCTCCAGACTTTTCTTTTGCAAATAAACGAACCCGCTGACAAATTTGGTGACTCTGACATGATTTGCTGAGGAAGAAAAGGAGAAAATTCAATGCCGTCCACTGCTGAGGTTTTTTCCGGCAGGACCGGCTCTGTGTTTCTGGACTTAAAAGAAAAGGTAAGTAGAAACCTGTTGTTAACAACCAAACTCTGTGCATTGACCAATACCAAATTTAAAATGAGTGAGGGGGAGGTAAGGAAATTACAGTCTAAATCTTATAATATAAAGAACTACATTGAACAAACGACAAGTGACTGGTGAATTGGAGAATCAAAAGCTAAGGCCAAAATAGGGTTAGAATCCCTAAGGGTTGAAGTCCCGTGAGTTATACTCACAAAGTACAAAAAATTAGGGTTAGAGTCCCTAAGAGTGAGTGAGACATTAATGACTTATCTGGGGATTTGTGTATAATAATATTGAGTGCATGTGTCATAAATGTATGGGCGGTAGACATAAAAAGGGGAATGAATGGGAAACAACTAGGTTAAAAAAAAACTTAAAGGTGCACTAAAAAAAATGAAAGTATGTTTTTTGGGAATAAAGCGAACAATTACTGTTGGGAATGAAGTAGTATCACTATAAAAGCAAATAAAGCTAAACAGAATAGTAATAATAAGACAATGATATTTTTTGAAATTTAAATTGACTTTATGGTGAAATAGTGTGAATCTTAATAGAAAATATAGTTACATGTGAGAGGACACTAACAGGGTTAGGAAAGTTGTGGATTGTGTGGTTTAGGGTTTTAATCTTAAATTACATTGGTTTGGATTGTATGATCTATTTGAAAAATATTAAAAGGACACCTGAAGGTGTGTGTACAAACATAATGGGAGATCAGCCTATGAGTTTGGGACAGTTAAAGGCACATGTGATACAAAAGCTAAAGGAAAAAGTAGGTAAAAAAGACAAGGGACAGACAAAGAAAGCAGTGGAAAAGTTGTGGGAGAAATGGGAGAGACAAGGTCTCCTCACCAGCAACCAGGAAGCTGAGCTGCCCACCCCTCAAGTGATCATGTGCATGATGACTGCCGCAGCTGCAAGTCATAGAGAAGCCCTTTGTGATTGGGAGACGTCAGGAAGCCATAAATGGGGATTGGCATATAGGAAACTGGAAAAAGCTAGAGACAAAGATGTGACCACCACAGCCATTTGCGCAATAATGGCAGCAGCAGGCAAGAGCCAGGGGAAGGCGAGAGAAAAAAAAAGGAGGGGTCAGCAGCGGCCTCAACAACAGCAACTGTGTTGACAGTTTCCCCATCAGCACCTCCAGAGAAAGGGGATCCGCCCAGCCAACTATACCCCTCCCTACCAGAAATGGACCCTTCCCCATACCATCACAGCTCTGAGAAACCCTCCTCTCCACCAGTGCAGGCCCCTGTGGTGCTTGTCAAAGGAGGACAGCTGGACATCGAAGCACCAGACGATGAAATGGCCAAAGCCTTCCACAAAGAAGCGACAGGAGCCACGGAAACACTGACTAGGCTCATGGAGCACTCCATGAACCGAGTGGATGATATGACATCAGCTGTAGCTGGTCTCTCTTTAAATCAGAGCAATAGGACTACCTCTGAGCCTCCTGGAGCAAACCTAACTGCCCGCTTCAGCCACACCATCACATGCTGTCTCCAGAGGAACGTCAATAAAAACTCAGGGTTCAGAAAAAGGAAGTTTAGCCTCCACCTGCTCAGGGACACCAAACCACCCTCCCTTGGTGGATGAACCACAGGTGACCTATGGAAAACAGTGGGATGGAGGGATGAAAAAGGGAGGGTCAATGGAGAGAAAAGGACTGGGGGGGCAGGACGAACATGACGATGAGAGAAGAGAGATGAATAATCAACTCCTCTGGACCAGTGGCAGGAGTGCTTACAGGCCAATTTGAAAGACACCCGACTCCCACAGAGACGCCACAGGAGTCTAGACGTCTTCCAACATCTCATGGACACACCTATGATTTATGAGATGGAAAAAACAAGGTAAACTACACCCAGATGCCCCTATGCATAGCCAGGAAAGGCGCACCAGCTTATGTCCCTTTCGCACATGGACATGGATGGATTGATGGGAAAACTGCCTCCTCTTGCTGGAGGAGCAGAATACTAGATTGCAACGTTGGAAAGCCTCACAATGGGAGAAACTCTGTGCTGGAGATATGAGAGCCCTCCTGGGAGGAGCAGAGGGGGTACGGGTTGCAAAGAAGTTACTTACGATGGCAGGAATACGATCTGCGGATCCTGACCATAGACCATTCAACACCTTCAGGAACCTACTCTGGGATGCCTAAAGACAAGAATCAAAAACAAGCAGGAGTATACGAGCAAAGTGAATGGCATCGGAAAGGAGCAACAAAGAAGGAAGGCCTGTGGAGAGCTCATGATGGAAGAATAGTGGCTCCAGCTAAACTTTGTCAGCTACTAGTCAAACAAGCACACGGACCAGCTCATGAGAACAAGAAGAAACCACAGAAGGACATTGAAGGATGCTGGTGGCATCCCCACATGACAGCCATAGTGGAAAACTATGTGACAGACTGCTACACTTGCAATGGACACAACCCTAAGCAGGCATACAAGTGCCCAATGGGAAGGTTTCCAGTACCAGAAGCACCATTCCAAGACACCACGATCGACTTCACCGATATGGGTGTGGAAAACAGATCAAAAGGCTACCATTACTTGCTGGTGATGGTGGACAGATTCACCAAGTGGGTAGAAGCAATACTATGCAAGAAAGAGTCAGCAGTAGTAGTAAAATGGTTGAAAAATGAGCTAATAATAAGATATGGGGTCCCATGTAGTGTACGTTCAGATACGACTCACATTTCGGTAACAAACAGCTGGGGGAGGTGGAAAAGCACTGGGAATAACACATAGATTTGGAGCAGTGTATCATCCTGCGTAGCAAGGTTTGGTGGAAAGAGCCAACCAATCTCTGAAAAGAAAAATTGCTAAAATCTGTTTTGGCACAAAGCTCAGTTGGGTGGATGCGCTGCCTTTAGCACTTATGTCCATGAGAACCTCCCCAGGGGCCAAGACACACTTGACACCTCATGAGTTGCTGACAGGTAGGCCAATGCCAGGGCCAGCCAGGGAGGGAGGTCATATGCCCCCTCTGGATGTCTGGCAGATTGACTGACGAATACATGACTGCATTGACTAACTTGTCCCGAATTTTGTGTAAACAGGTACAGCTGGCCAAACCCGAAGCAACCATCACCGAGACTCCAGCAGTACAGGTAGGGGATTGGATACGAGTGAAAGTTCATAACCAGCTGTATCCGCTGGTTTGAAACTGACGTGCTGCGGTAAGCGTATTGTGTCATTTCCGGTCACCGGTGTTTGTGTTTTACTAGTAGCGTATTTCTGCTGCTCTAGCTCATCACAGTTAATTTTTTTCGATTGTTCATTATAGTGATTAACTATCTGCTATAAACTTACACTAGTTCTGCTCAAGCACTCATAGCTCTCTCCTTCTTTTAACGACTAATCCCACAGTTTACACGCTATTCAGTTTTGCTAGCCACCGTTCTTTAGTTTAGCAGCTAGTGATGGCTTCTCTCTCTCCCTCTCACTCCTGCTCTCTCTTGTTCGGTGTGTCAAATGTTTAGCTATTCCTCTGCCTCCTTTAGTGATAATGGTACATGTAATAAATGTAGTTTATTTGTAGCATTGGAGGCGAGGCTTAGTGAATTGGAAACGCGGTTCCGCACCAAGGGAACTCAATCATTAGCTGCTGTAGTTAGCCAGCCCCCAGTAGCCGGTGCGGACCGACCAGAGGTAGCTCCTGTTACCCGTCTCCCGGCAGCTCCCGAGCAGCCGAGAAACCAGGGAGACTGGGTGACTGTCCAAAGGAAGCATAGCCCTAAGCAGAAGCCCACGGTTCACCACCAACTTGTTCACGTTTCTAACAAGTTCTCCCCACTCACCGACACACCCGCTGAGAAACCAACTCTGATTATTGGCAGCTCTATTTTGAGAAATGTGAAGTTAGCGACACCAGCGACCATAGTCAAATGTAGTCCTGGGGCCAGAGCGGGAGATGTTGAATCCTATTTAAAACTGCTGGCTAAAGATAAACGTAAATACAGTAAGATTGTTATTCACGTCGGCGGTAACGACTCCCGATTACGCCAATCGGAGGGCACTAAAGTTAATGTTGAGTCGGTGTGTACATATGCAAAGACAATGTCGGACTCTGTAGTTTTCTCTGGGCCCCTGCCAAACCTGACCAATGATGAAATGTTTAGCCGCATGTCTTCATTCCCGCTGGCTGTCGAGGTGGCGTCCAGCAAACGATGTGGGCTTTGTAGATAATTGGCAGACATTTTTGGTAAGACCTGGTCTGATTAGGAGAGACGGCATTCATGCCACTTTGGATGGAGCAGCTCTCATATCCAGAAATCTGACCAAGTTTATTAGTGGACCAAAACCATGACAACAACAAGGAGGCAGAGTTGCAGTCCTACACGCTTCTCTGTGCTTCCAGAGCAGTTACCCACCCAAAACTCCTTAGTGACAGTGTCTGCCCCCCGACCACTTAAATTAATAAAATCTAAAGTTAACAGAAGAGGAGTTATAAATAAAAACCTAAACAAAAATGCTGAAATAGCACAACAAAATGGGAGAATTAAATGTGGACTCTTAAACATCAGATCGCTGTCATCTAAAGCTGTACTAGTGAACGATTTAATATCAGAGTATCATATTGACTTACTTTGTCTTACTGAAACCTGGCTGGGTCATGAAGAATATGTTAACCTAAATGAATCCACTCCACCCAGCCATATTAATACTCATATTCCTCGAGGCACCGGCCAAGGAGGTGGAGTTGCAGCCATCTTCGACTCAAGCCTATTAATCAACCCTAAACCTAAACTCATTTGAAAGCCTTGTTCTTAGTCTTTCTCACCCAACCTGGAAAACACGACAGCCAATTCTATTTGTTATAGTGTACCGCGCTCCTGGTCCTTATTCTGAGTTTTTATCAAGTTTAGTCCTTAAAACAGATAAAGTGGTTATTGTAGGTGATTTCAATATTCATGTGGACGTTGAAAATGATAGCCTTAGTACTGCGTTTATCTCATTATTAGATTCAATTGGCTTTTGTCAGTGTACATGAAGCCACTCACTGTTTTAACCACACCCTCGACCTTGTTCTGGTATATGGCATTGACATTGAACATTTAATAGTCTTTCCACAGAATCCTTCTTTATCGGACTACTATTTAATGATGTCTATCTGTTATTGCTGTGGCTAGATTCAAGGAAGCGATCCCATCTGCATTTAATTCAATGTTATGTCACAATATAACAGAAGACTCCTATGCAAATCGCAGCCCCTCCCAAATTGACCATCTAGTTGATAGCGCTGCAGGCTCACTGCGAACGACACTCGATTCTATTGCTCCTCTAAAAAAGAAGATAATAAAACAAATAAGGTTAGCTCCATGGTATAACCCCCAAACCCGCAAATTACAGCAAACATCACGAAAACTTGAAAGGAAATGGTGTTCCAACAACCTGGAAGAATCCCGTTTAGTCTGGCAAGATAGTCTTAAAACATGTAGGAAGGCCCTCTGTAATGCCAGAGCAGCTTATTACTCATCATTAATAGAGGAAAATAAAAACAACCCCAGGTTTCTTTTCAGCATTGTAGCCAGGCTGACAGAGAATCACAGCTCTATTGAACCATGTATTCCTATAGCTATCAGTAGCAACGACTTTGTGAGCTTCTTTAATGATAAAATTTTAACTATTAGAGAAAAAATTCATCAAGTCCTGCCTTTAACCGGTGCCGACTTGTCTTCAAACACAGGAACCTTGGAAACAGTTGTAGAGCCTGATGTGTGTTTTGGCTGCTTTGCTCCTGTCAACCTTCTTCAGCTGACTTTGACGATTAATTCATCTAAGCCATCAACCTGTCTCTTAGACCCCATTCCAACTAGGCTGCTTAAAGATATTTTACCCTTAATTTGCACTTCTTTACTGGATATGATCTGTCAATCTGTCTTTTTTAACAGGCTATGTACCACAATCCTTTAAAGTAGCTGTAATTAAACCACTTCTAAAAAAGCCCACTCTTGATCCTGGGGTTTTAGCCAACTATAGACCTATATCTAACCTGCCCTTTCTTTCTAAGATCCTTGAGAAAGCAGTTGCCAATGAGTTGTGTGACTTTCTAAATATCAATAGTTTATTTGAGGATTTTCAGTCAGGGTTTAGAGTGCATCATAGCACAGAGACAGCACTGGTGAAAATTACAAATGACCTTTTAATTGCATCAGACAATGGCCTTGTCTCTGTACTTGTCTTATTAAATCTTAGTGCTCCGTTCGACACCATTGACCATCACATCCTATTACTGGATAGGAGACTGGAACATGTAATTGACATTAAAGGAACCGCACTAAGCTGGTTTAAATCCTATCTATCAGATCCATCTCAGTTTGTACATGTTAACAGTGAGTCCTCTGTGCACGCCCAAGTTAGTCATGGAGTTCCACAAGGTTCTGTGCTTGGACCGATTCTGTTCACCTTATATATGCTTCTTTTAGGCAGTATTATTAGGAAGCACTCCATAAACTTTCATTGCTATGCTGATGATACCCAATTATATCGATCAGGATAGTATAGCTAGTATCGATCAAGCCAGATGAAACTAACCAGTTAACTAAACTTCAGGCATACCTTAAGGACATAAAGACCTGGATGACCTGCAATTTTTCTGATGTTAAACTCTGACAAAACTGAAGTTATCTTTTGTACTTTAACTCCCTCGCAAACACCTCCGAGACAAATTATCTCAAAAAGATATAGTTACTCTAGATGGCATTGACCTGGCCTCCAGCAGCACGTGTACTGACAAAAACAAGGAACCTCAGAGTTATCTTTGATCAGGATTTATCCTTTAACTCTCCTCATAAAACAAACTTCAAGGACTGCCTTCTTTCACCTCCCAGGATGCAGGGTTAATATCCAAAAGTAGAAAAAATCAGTTATCAAGCTCCACATCCTGTCTCAAAATGATATAAAAATTTGTGCATACATTTGCTTACTTCGGGAGGCTGGATCTGTATGCATTTTTACTGCACTGTCGCAGCAAATGCTTGCTCATGGTGGGATTTGATGGGTCTCTGTCATTCCTATTATTACTATTTTAATTAATATTATAAAGCCACTGTCGCCAAAAGTCACGTCTCTGTAATTAATATTATAAAAGTACGATCAAGACCTGCTCTATAGGAAAAGTACAAAGAGACAACTTCTGTTATGAATTGGCGCTATATAAATAAAATTGAATTGAATTCTTTTACAGATTTATTCTTTTTTATGGCATTCCTGTGATTCCATACATAACCATTGCATCTTTCACAACCCTGGGTATCCCAAAATTGCACTGTAGCCACACTGTTCTTGTAAATTCATAACATTTTTAAATATTATTTGGCCAAATCAAATTCATTGCGCACCTCCCTATTTTTGAGACTAGGCAACCACTGCGCAGGGGGTTTTTCATTTCAAGATGGACGAGTCCAAAGTTTTCTCACTTTGCAAATACAAAAGTTCAAACAGACATCTGTAGAATATGGGCAAAAATGGCCTGCATGGCAGACTTCAAAGACGAAAGCCACTGCTGAGCAAAAAGAATATTAAGGCTCGTCTCATTTTTGCCAGAAAATGATCCCCAAGACTACTGGGAAAATATTCTGTGGACTGACGAGACAAAAGTTGAACTTTTTGGAAGGTGTGTGTCCCATTACATCTGGCGTAAAAATAACACTGCATTTCAGAAAAAGATCATCATACCAACAGTAAAATATGGTGGTGGTAGTGTGATGGTCTGTGGCTGTTTTTTTTGCCAAGTCTCTTTCTTATGGTGGAGTCATGAAAACTGACCTTAACTGGGGCAAGTGAGGCCTGCAGTTCTTTGGATGTTGTTGTGGGGTCTCTGAATGGTTGAAGAACAAAATGAAGACTTTGGGGCGGCCTAGTCAAAGTCCTGACCTGAATCCTATTGAGATGCTGTGGCATGACCTTAAAAAGGCAGTTCATGCTTGAAAACCCTCCAATGTGGCTGAATTACAACAATTCTGCAAAGATGAGTGGGCCAAAATTCCTCCAGCGCTGAAAGACCGCTGTAAAAGACTCATTGCAAGTTATCGCAAACGCTTGATTGCAGTTGTTGCTGCTAAGGGTGGCCCAACCAGTTATTAGGTTTAGGGGGTAATCACTATTTCACACAGGGCCATGTAGGTTTGGATTTTGTTTTCCCTTAATAATAACAACCCTCATTTAAAAACTGCATTTTGTGTTTACTTGTGTTATCTTTGACTAATATTTAAGTTTGTTTGATGATCTGAAACATTTAAGTGTGACAAACATGCAAAAAAGTAAGAAATCAGGAAGGGGGCAAACACTTTTTCACACCACAGTAGTTTCTTAAGAAAATCTCACTGACAGCTTGACATTTTACTGAAAAATGTCATATAACTAATTGCAGTTAATATTTACTTGGATTGTTGTTCAGCTTGTGTGATTTCTTTATTCCCAACATTATCTGTATACGCATGGAAAAATGGCTGTTGTGCAAGTTATCATAAACCCATAGCAATAATAGTTATGATCACGATACAGATCACAAACAGAAATTACAAATTACAAAGTGCCTACATATTGCAATTATCTGCAGAAGTTGCCTTTGCCTCATTGAAATGAGTCTGCAGGTATCTCTGATGATTTGTAAAAAAGTAATTCAGGACTGCTTGCGCCTATTCATTTTAAAAGAGCAATGGCCAATGGGGAAACTCCAACACTTGACCAACCAATGGTGTAACTTCACTCAGTCAGGGACGGACTTTCTGTCCGCTTTGCTGCGGTCCAGCTAAAAAACACTGCAGGATATAAATAGTAGAAGCAACTGTTTGTTCTTTAGCTTGCGTACATGAAGTTTCAGCAGAAACTCACTATGTTTGACATTTTTGTTAAAATATATAGATATTTAAAGTTAAACAACACTGTCTTAAGACGGCATACAGTATCATCTCTTTCTTTTAGATTTTTAATCAAAAAAAGCATTTAATAGCTTTGATGTCCAATTTGAATTTAACAGTAATTAATTAAAACCAGATATTCTACTTAGGAAAACATAATATACTGTAATTGTCGTAGTGTACGATCTACAAACCCACAGATGCAGAACATGAAAGGAGTTTAAAGTCAGGCGGCAAGGCGGAGTGGCTGGATAGAAGGGTAGACAGGCTGGAAGAAATCTGGAAGGGGACAGGAGCCGCGATCACCGGCACAGGAAAATCCTGAGGCAGAAAAAGAAGGATCAACAAACGAGGTAATAGGCAATACTAGAAAACGTACTTAACTGTCTTTAAGTGGCGAGCCTTGACGTAGTGGCCGTACAAGTGTACGGTGACAATCTGGCGCTGGTGGTGTGGGAGAGCCAGGTATTTGAGCTGTGGAGACTGATGATTGATTGAAGACAGGTGTGCCGATGATCAGCAGCAGGCGGGAAACCATGGAGCCAGACCAGAAGACGTACACACACACACACACACATCTAAAGACGAGCCGAGGAACACAAGAAACACAAGGAGAGGAGAGCACAAAAAGACACACAGGGATGGGGAGGATAGGGTGGCTGACTTTAACACTAATTCCTATATGAGGGTGCTGTTGAGTGGATGGGATTGTCATCAACAAGTGTAATGTACTGTGACTGCTTTTTAAATATGCTTTAAAGGGGATGTTTAAAAAAGTGGTCAACTTAAGTACACATTTCAGTCATTTCAAGCCCATGGCTGGGGTTTGTGCCTTGGTTGTGATCTGGCAGTATGGAATAATAATAATCAAAGGAAAACTTAAATTCAATGACAACCATTAATCATTGAAAAAAACATTTACCATTTACCATAAAGTTGTCTTGTGGGAAATATAACGTAACTCACTTATTTCATAATGCTGAACAAGAGACTCAAAACAGAAACAAAACATTTGAAATCAGAAAATGTATTGATCAGGATTTTCAAAATTACAGTTCCAGGTAGTTTACATACAAATACCATGAGATAGCTCTGAAAACATTATATGTACTAAAATGTACCTTTAGATACATACTTGACATTCTTTTTGCCTATTTCCAGTACTTTATGAGTCATTTAACTGTTTGCATGATTAAGACAAGTGTATTCTCTTAATTGCAATCCATTCGATATAGATATATCAGTAATTAAAGGACCTGTGTGTAAGATTTAGGAGGCGCTATTGGCAAAAATGGAATATTGTGTTGTTGTTGTGCTTTCACTACCTTAGAATAAACTCTCTAATTTTATACTTTTTACCTGTGTGAGGATGGCGAAACTCCTTAGTATCATAAGTGTTAGAGCAATGTGTACATCTACCACATCTATAATTTCTATATACCTCCTTAGAAAGCCAGTTAGTTTTCATGTTTCATCTATACATAGATGTGACAATACAGTCCCTTATATTCTTTCCTCTTTTATAACAAAACCTTGGCATAGAGGCAGATATATGCTGCAAAGAAGGGTCACATTTAAGTAGACCCCAATGTTTTTTGTAATGTTCTTAACCCTTCTGGAGACAGTACTATATTCAGACACAAAAGAAACTGTTATCTTCCGGTCTATGAGATGAACAAAATAATTTCGGTCTATGAGACCGAAATTATTTTGTTCTAGGCACTAGACTAACTGACAGCTGTATCCATAATATGGTCTTTGTAACCTCTCTGGACAAATCTTGCCTTCATTTCTCTTGCTTTGACATCAAAATCACTATCTTTATTACATATGTTTAAGTCTTACAAACTGCCCATAGAGAATGTTGGCTAGCATTTTTTAGGATGGTGACTTTGGGCATGTAAGAATAATGTTTCTGTCAGTATGGAGCTCTTACTCAGTAGATGTAAAACACAAAACCACATTGTTAATAAATCTCTTCAATAAAAGGATTATTGTTAAATATGTACCTTTTCTCCCACATGCCCATAAACAAATTAGCATAATTAGGGGCAAAGGGAGACCCCATGCTCGTTCCTCTGTAAATAGTAGTTCTTGTTAAACATAGAATAATTAGAATTCAAAATAAATTTAGTCAAAACCATTATTATTAACCAAAATTTAACCGGTAATTCCTCTCTTTGCAATTCTAAAAAACATTGCATGGTCTCAAGACCACCTTCATGTGGAATGTTTGCATATAAACTTTCCACATCAAAAGTTACCAAAAATGTAGGAGATGGTATAAGTTTTACAATATCTCTAATGAAATGATCAACAAACCTACTCAATGGTTTGGATAAAGAGTGGTTCCCTGCAACAATAGGTCTTCCTGGTGGACTCACAAGTCTCTTATGTAGCTTAGGATACATAAGAGAAGGGGAAAGACTACTGTCACATCTACAGTGCATCCGGAAAGTATTCACAGCGCTTCACTTTTTCCACATTTTGTTATGTTACAGCCTTATTCCAAAATTAAATTAAATTTAAAAAAAAAAATTAAAAACGAAAAAAAAAAAAAATCACATGTACATAATTATTCCCAGCCTTTGCTCAATACTTTGTTGAAGCACCTTTGGCACCAATTACAGCCTCAAGTATTTTTCAGTATGATGCTACAAGCTTGGCACGCCTATTTTTGGGCAGTTTCTCCCATTCTTCTTTGCAGGACCTCTGAAGCTCCATCAGGTTGGAAGGGGAGCGTCAGTGCAGAGCCATTTTCAGATCTCTCCAGAGGTGTTCAGTCGGGTTCAAGTCTGGGCTCTGGCTGGGACACTCAGGGACATTCACAGAGTCCCGTAGCCACTCCTTTGTTATCTTGGCTGTGTGTTTAGGGTCGTTGTCCTGTTGGAAGATGAACCTTCGCCCCAGTCTGAGGTCCAGAGCGCTCTGGAGCAGGTTTTCATCAAGGATGTCTCTGTACATTGCTGCATTCATCTTTCCCTCGATCCTGACCAGTCTCCCAGTTCCTGCCATTGAAAAACATCCCCACCGCATGATGCTGCCACCACCATGCTTCACTGTAGGGATGGTGTTGGCCAGGTGATGAGCGGTGCCTGGTCTCCTCCAGACATGACGCTTGCCATTCAGGCCAAAGAGTTCAATCTTTGTTTCATCAGACCAGAACATTTTGTTTCTCATGATCTGAGAGTCCTTCAGGTGCTTTTTGGCAAACTCCAGACGGGCTGTCCTGTGCCTTTTACTGAGGAGTGGCTTCCATCTGGCCACTCCACCATACAGGCCTGATTGGTGGAGTGCTGCAGAGATGGTTGTTCTTCTGGAAGGTTCTCCTCCCTCCACAGAGAAACGCTGGAGCTCCGTCAGAGTGACCATCCGGTTCTTGGTCACCACCCTGACTAAGGCCCTTCTCCCCCGATCGCTCTCTTTGGCAGGGCGGCCAGCTCTAGGAAGAGTCCTGGTGGTTCCAAACTTCTTCCATTTACAGATGATGGAGGACACTGTGCTCACTGGGACCTTCAATGCTGCAGAAATGTTTCTGTTCCCTTCCCCAGATCTGTGCCTCGATACAATCCTGTCTCAGAGGTCTACAGACAATTCCTTGGACTTCATGGCTTGGTTTGTGCTCTGACATGCACTGTTAACTGTGGGATCTTATATAGACAGGTGTGTGCCTTTCCAAATCATGTCCAATCAACTGAATTTACCACAGGTGGACTCCAATCAAGCTGTAGAAACATCTCAAGTATGATCAGTGGAAACACAATGCACATGAGCTCAATTTTAAGTGTCAGGGCAAAGGCTGGGAATACTTATGTACATGTGGTTTTTTTGTTTTTATTTGTAATACATTTGCAAAGATTTCAAACAAACTTCTTTCACGTTGTCATTATGGGGTATTGTTTGTAGAATTTTGAGGAAAATAATGAATTTAATCCATTTTAGAACTAGGCTGTAACATAACAAAATGTGGAAAAAGTGAAGCACTGTGAATACTTTCCGGATGCAGTGTATGTATAGAGAACCTAACATAAAAACTAACTGCCTTTCTAAGGAGGTATATGGAAATTATAGATGTGGTAGATGTACACATTGCTCTAACACTTACTAAGGAGTTTCACCATCCTCACACAGGTAAAAAGTATAAAATTAGAGCGTTTATTAATTGTATGTTATCTATATGCTGAAGTGTCCATTTGGCTTTATATATGTAGGCCAAACGAAGTATAATCTTAAATTGAGAGTAGCTGAACATAAAGCAGCTATAAGAAATGAAAACATGGCTTACGCAATTGCGAGGCACTACAAGGAAAGAAACCACAGTTCTGCTGCCTCCCTGAAATTCATAGGGGTCGAGAGAGTCACTCCTAACTCTAGGGGTGGCAATATCATAAATCAGTTAGTGAAAAGGGAAGCGTATTGGATATATACTCTCAGCTCCTTGGAGCCACATGGGTTGAATGAGGCATTAGACTTGAGTCCATTTTTGTAACTTGTGCTTGTATGTTTAACCTACATTGTTTCTCTGTGCTTCCAGGTGACCTCATATGTAGGTAAAAGTTGAGCTGCTAAAATCCCTCCTGGCACTACCCCCTTTCCCTTATTAGGATAGGTGTATGTATTCTGTAAATAGATTTCTGTTATGTATTTGAATACAGTACCTGCTTTCTTTTTATATGCAATTTGACTGCTAGATGCCCCTAAATCCTACACACTGGACCTTTAAGCTGTCTTAAACTTCTACAAATTACATACACACATATGACTTCAATCAGTTACAAATTACATATGACACATTGTTAAATTAAAACAAAGTTAGAGCCATGATAGATAAGCACCCAGATGCATGTATTACAGTCTTTATAATATCGCCATTACAGACTCTGAGTGTTATGTGGTAGTAAATGTGCTTTGTAAGTATCATGATAGGACCATTAAAATCTATGTGGAAATGAATATATTTGAGTGAAACATATATGGCCATTACTTCAAAAAACAATTACTTCAGGGTATTCCTGAATTTTGAAAATGTTTTCATCCACAGGAAACAGTCACCTTTCTGTCTGCCTGCTGAACATACTAATGAGAAGTATACTGTAATATACAAGCTCCCTATGGCTTTTCTAACCCAATGATACCTAGATCAAGATCGTGGTCAAATAGCAGGCATTATTGTAATGTTAAAGCACATCTGTGAATGTTGCTAGTAAACCATAGAGTAAACAATTTCGAAGCTTTTTAAATTAGAAAATAGCTGGATGACCTGAAGTAACTAGAGGAATACCACTGTAGGAAATAAAAAGTTAGTGGATGTAGCTGAAGGTGACCTTACTCACTTGGAAACTAAGGATGCTTCTTACTTCCATCTAGCCACTAATTCAAAACAAATTTTTCTGACATTTGCATAGTCTGAATATGACACAAGCCTTTTTAATAATGTGCTTAAGATCACAGTATAAAGGTGTGTATGCAAATCGAATTTTAGAGGCAGCGTGATTTCATGTGTATACAAACGCAACCTATCTGGAGCAAACTCAGGTGAATATGCACCCTCACGACCTTGAGCGAAAGATTTGTGCTTATCTTGAGGCTTTCTTACTCCAATTCATGAATATATGGAAACAAGAAGAAAAGTAAAGGGGTCTCCACTCACACACTAGCTAGCTGTAGCATGCTAGTACATTGATAGCTAGTACAGCTAACGTCTTAACAGTCAGTACATTAGCTGTTTGTGAATAAAGACGGACTTCAAAAACAATCAAGCTTTCAAACTCATGCTTATAACACATGGTGGAAATTCGCTTCGTGTTCAGACTGAACATACAAGAGCTTTCAGTGGTCTGGACCGTCGGGTACCAAACCATTAGGTGAGGTATCGGATATGTCAGCAACCCTTTTAGTAGGGTTCACTGTTCCTGAGTATGAGCGCTTGGCCCTGGCGCTTGGTTTTTAATGTGAAATTACTTAGACTGTAAAAACACTGGGCCAGATTAACAACAAATCTCTAAAAAGTGTGCCTTAAAACCCCATATAAATGATAATTATGGCTACATTCACAACAGTGTTAATATGAAATTATAAGGGAATATCACTTAATGTCAGCAAGTCAGTATTCAATTACAGCTAAGCCGTTTTTTTATAGATGTTATCAAAAAATATCCAGCTTATACACTTATATAATAGATTTCCACCTGCATTTGATGCTACGCATCTCCTGCTAAATAATGAAACATAAACATTTCCATAATCCCTCTGGAAGGGTCCTTCTATCACCTGTTAATTTGTGGCAACATATATTTTCAATTACAAATTGTTATTAATAAGAATTTAATTTAGCTAATGATAATGTAATTTAAAAACAAGTACATTAAGGATATTAATGCTTAAAACATGAATTATACAGTGCAAGATATAGTGAGACTAATGGGCATTCACTATTTGTGTGCTATAACAGAATAGTAATAATAAGTATGAACCATTGAAATGAGGGAGGAATTAAAGTCTCAAATTCAAATCCAATCTTTGCCACTACTGTTCTGCCCTCCTCTATTAGTATTATTACACCAATACACTAGGAAGATTAAGATTAAATTAGGTGTTGCTATGGATGGGTTTAGTACTTCGATGTTTCCTTCCATTATCCTTCACTTCTTATTCTCCTCTCTCTTCATTTACTCCTGTTTTCTGGGGCGTCCCTTGAACTTGTCCATGAGGTTGAAAGCTCCCATGTACTGGCCCAGCAGAATCCCCTGCTTCATGGGGAGGATGCTGTGGAGAGAAACACAACGAAGAGATCAGCTGGCCATTAAGACCTTTTGGCTGGCCCTCATGTCTTCAAGAGTTCTAGTTAGTTTAACACATATTTTTATCTTCTTATCCTATGCTGCATTTCTTATTGATTTTGTTATGCCTTATGTAAAGCACTTTAAAATGGTTTTGTGTATGAAACAAGCTTGATCAAGAAACTCTTTCTGAAACTATAAATATCCCAAATAATATAGCCTTTATATAATGAATATATTTTATGAGTAGTTCAATGATGCTGCACGCAGTGCTGCCTCTAGTCTGGACATCCTATCATTAGCATTATTTGTTAGAAAGCTACAATTTGCAAGTTCCTTCACCACAATTAACAGATGTGTTTAAACAAATATTGCTGTTATTATGCTAAGTTATATCTATTCAGATTCATAATGACTATTTTGGGTTTACTATGTATTTAGAGCTCTTGCAGCTTTTTGGTGCTTTGGTGATAATGTTTTTACCTTTAACACTGTCAACGACACTTATGACATATTTTGGCATTATTACATATTTGATTTAGTTCATTATGCAAACAGTTATATTGCAATTTTCGATCTGTATTTGTGTTGTCTACTGTTTTGTGGCAGAACTAACAAGGAATTAAAACAACACAGGATATTTCAACAGCTCATGGATATGCTGAAAAAACCAACATCCCACTTTTCTCATATCTGCCATGGTTCATGATTGTAGATAAATTAAAGCTGCAGATGTTGAATCCAGTGTTAAATAAATATATGAGTAGATGTGGGTGTTACATTACATTCAGTTGGCAGATGCCTTTGTCCAAAGGAACATACAATAAGTGCATTCAGTCTCAGTAGGAACATGAGCTAGATTTTGACAAAGATTTGTCTTTTTTAATGAGATAGGGTAGACATGGTAGAGACTCCTTTAACACATCAGACTGCTGACATGCATATTTAACTAGATAGAAGGAATGTCTTGAAAATCAACTGGAAAGTGTGCAAAGTTTACAGTATTAACAGTAAGCCAGAATGTTGGGATTTAGGGCGCTATTGGGTGCTATAATAAAATGTACCTATAGTATAATGACTGCATTTTGTATTTGTGAAACAATGTGAAAAATATGTAAAAAAGAGACCTTTGATAGAAACTGTGTCATTGTTGTTAGGTGCAAAACAGTAGTAATACAATCTGGCCTTATTAGGGGGTCTTGTAAACAAGTTGCAGTTGAACAGTACCATGCTTTTAAAGACAGTGGACTTAAAGAGGAACTTCACCCATTTTACACATAAAGGTCAGTTTACTATTCATGAGGAATACTACTCATCATGTAAAAACACTTGTATAATGTAACACTGATGATGTCATCAGGGTTATCTTGGCTTGGTCTTGGAGATTGCAGCTTTTCACCAGAAAGACTGTTTTGTAATCTGGGAGCGTGGAGTTTGGAGAAAGATTTACCAGACAGGATGGGTAAAGCCCTTTTCAGATCTGGAATACGTAACATTGCTGGCTTGATCTGTCTGTTGAAGTGATTGCTTTTTGTCATTCAGACATAGGTGATTTTTACGTTAATGTTGTTTTTATTCAGACATGACAGAACATTTACGGAAAGAGCCACAATATTCGCACAATATTTGGCACCTGATGTGCGAGAGGGAGTAGAGAGAGAGAGAGAGTGAGTGAGAGCAGTGAGTTAAAATGGCCGTTGTAAGCTCGAGGGATGCCCCCTTCTCACAGTTAATCTACTCAACATTTTTGCTCAGCTTCATCATTTAACGTTATTAGATAGTGAACTCTGCTGCCTGTTTTATAATATCTGACAGTGCACAAGCACTGATGACAGCATGTTAAGTTGAGATTCTTGCTCACAGATAAAAGCATGTACAACAGGTTCTGCATCACTAAAATTTAAAATTGATCAGATTTCTGAGGTGATGCATGATTGGACAAGCTTAGTGCAACAGGCTTGATATGTTGTGACAGGTTACCAGTAGATGGCAGTATTTGTTTAGTGATGTGTTGGGGCCCAACAGTAAGGATTTCAGTTTTACTTGAGTTGAGCTGAAGAAAATGTATCGACATCCAATTTTTTATGTCAGACAGGCAGTCCTGCAGAGAACTCAGCGTACTGAGGTCAGTGGGCTTAACAGGGAGGTACAAATGCGTGTAATCCGCATAACAATGAAAAGAAATCCCATGTCTGCAGATGACATCACCCAAGGGGAGCATATATAAGGAGAACAGTACTGGTCCCAGAACTGACCCTTGAGGCACACTGTACTTGATATGGGAAAGGGATGACATGTACTTATTAATGCTGACACAGAATTTCCTATTGGACAGATAAGATGAGAACCAGTCTAGTGCAGTGCCAGATATGCCCACCCAGTGACTCAGTCTATCTAGAAGAATGCCATGATCAATTGTGTCAAAGGCAGCACTTAAGTCCAGCAGCACAAGAACTGAACACATACCTGCGTCTGCATTCATTAAAAGGTCATTGGTGACTTTGAGAAGGGCTGTCTCAGTGCTGTGGTGTTGACGAAAGCCAGATTGGAACTTTTCAAAGGTATTATTGTTTTCCACAACAGCAAGAAGCTGCTTAGATACAAGTTTTTTGATTGGACAATAGTTGTCCAGGAGGGTGGGATCAAGCCCAGGTTTTTTTAGGACTGGCTGGACACAGGCAGTTTTAAAGTAATCAGGGATGCAGCCAGTAGACAGCGAGCTGTTGAAAATAAATAGCAAATGGGGCGCAATACAATCCATAACTTTCAATAAAAACCTAGTTCGGATTTTGTCCAGAGGGCTGGAGGATACTCTCATAAGAGACATGATGTTTGTTAGTTCAGGCAGAGTTACAGCAGAAAAATTGCTCAAAGAATCCCTGTGCGGGTGATCCACATCTAAAAAAGCAGGACTGGGGGTGATACCAGATCTTATTAACTCCACCTTTCCAGCAAAGTGCAAAAGAAACTTTTCAAAATCAGCATCACAATCAGCAGGGGCACAAGGAAAAGGTGGGTTAACTATCTGATCCAGTCTAAAATAGGAAACTGGGGTTGTGCTGATGGGCAGAAATAAGTGCAGAGAAATGACATGTTCTTGCATCCCTCACCATCCTATTATAAAGGAGTAATAACTCTTTCATAGCCACAAAGTGGACCTGGAGACCTGATTTCTTCCATCTGCGTTCTGCTCTTCTGTATTTCCTTTTACAGCTTTAAATACTGTTAATCAACCATGGTTGTTTTCTAGTCTTTGAGTTTGGTCTATTTTTCAGGGGAGCTATGAGATCTAAGGTTGAAGAACACAGGTAGTTCAAGAAAAGAAAGAATCAACCAAATTGTTGCTGTTGGAGGGATCGGGAAACACATTGCCAGGAGAATTGAACAGTGTACAGAATTTTGAGGCACTATGCTCATTAAGGGCACGTGTGTACTCAGAGTGGGGTAAGACAGTACTAGCAGCCTGTAATTCACAGTTAAAAACAATGCATAGGTGATCAGATACAAACATGTCCTAATTTCCACAGATGGTATTTTCAGAACCGATAAATAATAGCAAATATGACCGGGAGGGGGTCACTAAGTTTAAACATGAGCACTTCAAAAGAGGAAAAATCTTCGCAAGCTATGAGGTTACACTTTAAATGCTTCCTATAGACAGTAACAAGGCCACCACCCCAACCACAGTCCCTAGAGATCTTACATTGAGAAGAGCCATCTTAAAAAGTCTGTGCTGGGTTAGCACTGAAGTTGAGACTGGAGGTACGGTTCTGGCCCGGATCTTTATTAAATTATTATTATTGCTATGTCGGCTGTGTCTGTTTCGTATTAAGGACCTATGCAAAATTACCACAGGAATTTTAAAAGTAGCACTAGAGGGATCCGGGCTCCAAATGACACAGCACTGCAGCACTATGATCAGTCCACAAGGGGGAGTTAGTGGCAGCAGAGGGTGCGTGGCTGTTTTTGGTGGGCAGAGAAGAGAAAGAAGAAGAACAAGGGGAAACAGGTGATGTAAACAGTCAACTACGTGAGGAGGACAGCACAGCGTGCTGCAGGTTAGCCGCCAGCATGCAACTACCTGACTTGTTTGGGTGAAGACCATCTTGTGCAAACAAGGAAGAACGATCTCAGAAAAAGTTAAAGTTGTGAATAAAACCAATGTCATGGCTACTGCAGACAGACTGGAGCCAGGTATGAAGGCTGAGGATCCTGCTAAAATGGCCAATTCCATGAACCAGTGTAGGAATTGAACCCGAAATAAAAGCATGCTTTCCACTGCTGTTGAGCAGGTCAAAGAGGCGGATGAAGTCTGCTTTCGTCAGCTCAGATTGCTGACGGGCGGTGTCATTGGTGCCGACATGGACTATGATTTTCGTGATTGTGGAGACTGCCGAGTTCCATCCCTGGGATAGATGTGGCCGGGGACTGCTGCGGCGAGGGGGCAGCGTCCTTCTTAGCAGAGGTGTTCTCTGCTGTCTCTGGACGAATGAGACCTCCAGAGCTTCTCCTGATCACGGCCTCTTTCAGTAACTTGCGGTGAGAGGACCCTAGTGGATGACCTTGCATCCACTAGGGCTCGGCAAGGAGTAGAAATGGCCATTGCTTTGGGCTTTGCATCCATGAGGAGCCATGGATCTTCAGGCTTAGCTGAAACGGCTGCATGCTCCGGGGCACCAGTGATGATGAAGCCAAGCCACGGAAGAGTGGGATCATTGTCCAGTTCTGGAGAGTCTGAGGAGTGAGATGGGATGGTCGCATTTCGGTTGCCGCAGCCAGAGGAGCTGAAGACTGCAAGGTGTTTTGCCTGGGCCGAGGCGACAGTGGAGAACTCCAGGATGAGCTTGTCTTTTTCTCTGAGCTCGGCTTCCAGACAAGTGATACTTTTCTACAGAGACGGTAAGGTGACAAGATCCACACTCTGGGATAGGAATCTGGGGTTGTGCTGATGGGCAGAAATAAGTGCAGCGTAATGGCATATTCTTGTGTCCTTCAACATCCTATTATAAAGGAGTAATAACTCTTTCATGGCCATGAAACTCTCCTGGTTGAATCAGTTAAAAAAAAAGAAGAAAAAAATGCATTAGAAAATATCTACTTAACTACGACTCACATGGTGCATTTCAGTAAGACACATCTATCACCAAGCATAAAATTCTGTTACGTGTGTTGCAGAAGCTAAATATGTCACTTTGTAAAAACCTGATACAACTTAAGTGTTTTGAATTTGCTACAGCACTTATCTGTGCCTCTGACTGGCTTCTACTTCATAGCAGCCAAGGCCAAAACTGATGAGAACTGTAGTATTTAGAGCCATCCGGCAGTGGTGGAATATAACTATATAAGTACTTTTACTTACTTAATTACAAGTACAATTTTGAGGTACATGTACTTTACTTGAGTAGTTCCATTTTACTTTATACTTATACTACAACAATACAATTCAGAGGCAAATATTGTACTTTTTACTCCACTACATTTATTTGACAGCTTTAGTTACTAGTTACTTTGCAGATTTAAAATAACTAATAAATTATGATATATTATCACAGATTAAGCTACCCAGCAGTATACAAAGTAATTAAAATTAGCTCCACAATAACCAGCTGAAACATTAAAGTGATGAACACAGTAATGCATCAATAAATATAATTCAGTGATATAATTTTTTTACTTTTGGTACTTTGAGTATTTTTTGATGCTAAGAGTTTGAATACTTCTTCCACCACTGCCATCCAGCATACCAAACTCCGAAAAAATACTATTTATTTATATATACTCAGAAATGACACTGAAATAATTAAAACTGATGGTCATAACATAAGCATAAAGTATTGTTACATTATTAAGGAAACTCCCCTATTTCTATGTTGAGGGGCATTGAGGATATCATTAAAACAAAAATTGAAATGAGAATTTAGAGTGAGGAAAACTCATCCTACTTTACAACTCTATAGAAAGCACTATTTTATGGGAAACCTATGTTTCAGTGGTTTTGGAGTGTGACCAAGCCACTAAAATTTAGGATATCTTGGCTTCTGCATCAATTGTGACTCTGGCAAGTCCCCTAACTTTATGGAAGTGCAATAATAAATTGCTGGTAAACAATCCAGGGGGCACTGCCGTTGTTAGTGTCAGCAATAAGAATTAATTTCACAAATAGCTCCTAATGGAATAACGTATTTGTGCTAAGTAGGCTTTGTTGAGTAATTTCTTAGAGCCAGAATGATGCCTTCCTGCATCTCTTCCTAAATCAGCCCGTGTTAGTAGCTTTTGGATGACTAACAATCCTCTGACTAACAATGACTGTCTTCAAAGAGGGAGCAGAGACAAGGCTGGATAATACAACAACACATTATTAAAAGCTTGAATACAATGGCTTTTATGTAAAATGAACAGAGGTGACAGGCGAGGCACTATCTCCATTTGTGTGAGCTGTGTTCCAGAGACGAAAAGCTTTCTAATAGAGAATAATGGCTCTGTCCCCAGACAAATGGACCAGAGAAAGAAAAAAGAACAACAAGAAAAGACATCTCCAAAATACTCTCTTATCAAACATAATAAAAGGGCAAAACAACTCAGCTGAAGCACTGAGGGTTTTAGCCAAGGTTATCAGAAACAGTGCAGTTTCATTTCCATTACCAATCTTACTGCAAAGATATTACACGTTTTTAATCATTTGGTTCAAGTGATGGGAACTGCCCTTGTTCTATTGGAGCCAATGCAGAGTCCGCTGTGTTGCTTTATAGGAAATGGAGGCACCGCGACTAAACCTACGTGAAAGGCTGTGTCAGTGTATTCTGACCTTCAGTCAATAATGCATTTGCTGTGATAAAAACTTCAATATGTTTACACAATCAAAATACTGTACTTAAAGCTGATAGAAGACAAAACAGCAAGAGAGTGTACCAATTTGAATTCAGGAGTCCAAACTCACAAGAGAGGCAGGTTGCAATATGCTCAATTTGAAGCTGGGATAACAGCATTCTTGCTAACATCGGCAGCTCAGCTGGGCTCAGGTGATTTCACTTCAACACAACTCTACAGCTCAGAAAAAATGAAGTCTATTCCAAATATGGTATTAATGCCAGCTAGATAGAATAAAAAATAATGAGTGACCAGTTCTTTAATCCATGACAGTTTTTAGCCTTTCTTTACTCTGGTGGCTCACTTTAAAGCCATCTGAAGACAGCAGGTATCTGTTCCATCTGCAGTCTAATTCAAGGGATGTTGCACACTGTCAAGGCACAATTACGCATGGCAGATCCACTGTCAAATTTTGTGCAACCAGCACCAGACTGATGTAAAATAACCACAGAAACCTCTATGCTTATGCACACATCAAACTTGTCATTTTGATGAATTACTCTACAATTTCTACTGAAAATCAACAGCAGTGGTGAAGATGGACTCATTGAAAACAGATCACACAGTTCACACAATCGTAGATTAATTAAAACTTCTCTTTCTGCAAATAACTCCCTCAGGACTTCAGTCCTGCCAGTCCTCTCCCAGTGTCTCCATCTTCTACTTGTGGTTCCTAGAGTCTCCAAAAGTAGAATGGGAGCCAGAGCCCTCAGTTATCAAGCTCCTCTCCTGTGGAATCAGATCCCAGTTTGAGTTCAGGAGGCAGCCACCATCTCTACATGTAGGAGTAGGCTTAAGACTTTCCTCTTTGATAAAGCTTATAGTTAGGGCTGGCTTGGGTGAGTCCTGAACCATCCCTTAGTTATGCTGCTATAGGCCTAACTGCCGGGAGACTTCCCATGATGCGCCTCTTTCCTCTCTCCTTCTCTCCCTCTCCATCTGTATGCATTTTTATCACATTAATGCATGTTACTAACTTGATATCTTCTCTCTCCCGTAGTTTTGTGCTTTCTCGTTTCTCTCCTCTTTCCTTCTGTCGCTTTCAGCAGGTATTTCTGCCTCTGGAGCTGCAGAGTCTGGATCTATGATTGTGGGCCACCTGCTGCCCCCGTGTTTCTGCTCAACAACTGCTACTACAATTGTTATTATTAGTCGTATTACTATTATTATCACTATCATTCCTATTATTATTACTTTATTAATATTAATATTACCACTACCATTACACTCTCTCTCCCAACCCAACTGGCAGCGGCAGATTGCCGCCCACCCTGAGTCTGGTTCTGCCCGAGGTTTCTGCCTCTTAAAGGAAGTTTTTCCTTGCCACTGTCGCCAAGTGCTTGCTCATGGTGGATCTCTGTAAATTATATTATATAGATTATGGTCTAATCCTGCTCTATAGGAAAAGTTCAATGAGATAATTTCTGTTATGAAAAGCTATGGGACCCTGCATCAAAACATTTAATATCAGGTAGGAGCTAAGGCTTAGCTAACGCTTTGTCTGATTAACAATTACATGCTATGGGCAGATAGCTAGCTATAAATACTATCCCTGCATCTTAGATATCCCTGCGTTTAGATGACTGAATCCTCCAGAGCAGGATAAATATGCGACTCTTAAAGCTCACCTGTTAAAGACTTTTATAATAATAAATAATAAAACTTTATTTATAGAGCACTTATCAAAACAAAGTACAAAGTGCTTCACAACAAGAGAAATAAAATACCACAGTGAAGGATGAAATATAAAGAAATAAAATACATAAAATACACAAAAGCAATAATATAAACAGCCACTTCAGGTAAAATCAGGATATGCTTTCTGATAAAAATGTGTATTGAGAAGAGACTTAAACGAAGACACTGACTCAGACAAATTAATTTGTTGTTGTTCCAGAGCCTCGGGGCCCTAACAGCAAAAGCTCTGCCCCCCTTAGTTTTCATCCTGGACTCTGGAACAGACATAAGACCCCTGCCTGAAGCTCTCAAACTACGTGAAGGTTCGTAAGGGATTATAAGGTCTAAAATATAGTCTGGAGCCAGGCCATGAAGAGCCTTAAAAGTAATCAACAAGATCTTAAAATCAATCCTAAAACAAACAGGTAGCCAATGTAAAGAGGCTAAAACAGGTGTGATGTGGTCGTACTTCTTGGTCCTGGTAAACAGCCTAGCAGCTGAGTTTTGTACAGTCTGCAGTCGTGTAAAAGTTTTTTGATTAAGACAAGTGAACAGGCAGTTACAATAATCGAGGCGTGAGGAGATAAAAACATGTACAACAGTTTCTGCATCACTAAGATTTTAAAATAGATCGTATTTTTGCAATGTTTCTGAGGTGATAAAAACATGATTGGACAAGCTTAGTGATATGTTGCTCAAAACGTAAACTGCTATCAAACAGGACACCAAGATTTCTTGCAACAGGCTTGATATGTTGTGACAGGTTACCAGTAGATGGCAGTATTTGTTTAGTGATGTGTTGGCGCCCAATAACAAGGATTTCAGTTGAGCTGAAGAAAATGTATCGACATCCAATATTTTATGTCAGACAGGCAGTCCTGCAGAGAACTCAGCGTACTAAGGTCAGTGGGCTTGACAGGGAGGTACAACTGTGTGTCATCCGCATAACAATGAAAAGAAATACCATGTCTGCGGATGACATCATCCAAGGAAAGCATGTATAAGGAGAACAGTATTGGTCCCAGAATTGAACCTTGAGGCACACCGTACTTGATATGGGAAAAGGATGACATGAAGTTATTAATGCTGACACAGAATTTCCTATTGGACAGATAAGAAGAGAACCAGTCTAGTGCAGTGCCAGATATGCCCACCCAGTGCCTCAGTCTATCTAAAAGAATGCCATGATTAATTGTGTTAAAGGTAGCACTTAAGTCCAGCAGCACAAGAATTGAACACATGCCTGCATCTGCATTCATTAAAAGGTCATTAGTGACTTTGAGGCGAGGGGGCCTTCTTAGCAGAGGTGTTCTCTGCTGTCTCAGGACTTTTGAACTTTCTAACGCTGAGCGGGCCTGCCGGCTTTTCTCCCTGCAAGGCCTTGGCAACAGCAAGCCATTTGAACTAATGGATAAAATGCTAGATCTACTGGGAAGCCACAAACCAGACTTTCTGTTCACCCAGCTGTTTCTGCAGCAGCTGCATTCTCAGTTACAGGCTGCTTTGGCCAACACCATTGTCACTGACTGTCGGGCTCTGGCTGAGGAGGTCAATAAGTTCTTGCTTATCGACGCAGCAACTCCACGGCAGCAACCCACAGGCCCCTGCTCTCTATGCAGCTTCGGCAGGGCAGTAAACACCTGGGCCGCTGCTCAGTAGCTGCCATGAGCGGCAGTTGAGCAGGCAGGCTGCTGTTTATCCAGGACACCGTCTCTGGGTGGTGTTTTCGCATCTTGAGTGGACATGCTGTGGACAACAGCGGACCACGCTGGACAACGTCAGAGTCTTCGCACCGGTTCCCACATCACAGCACGGCCCCGCCAGCCTGTGGTCAGCGGGGTAAGTGTTTGTCCGCCATGACACCCACCGTGGAACCAATTCATCCACCCTATGATGTTTCTGTGGACCACCTTAATTCTGGTGGGATGTATGTAGTGGACCCTACATGGACTAAAGGACATAATTCACCAAATCCCATTTGGTAGTGGGTGTTAAGCACGTACTGGGTAGTTATCCTCACGCTGTACACAGTGTAATGTTGACTCGCTCCTTTTAAGGCGTCCATGGGTAACCATAGCAACAGCAGTGCCAGATGGTGTAAAAGCAGATGTTGTGTCACCTCCTTTTTGGGGGCATTGTCAGTGTGTGTAAGAATGAACGGCCACACAGAGGTGCAGCCAAAAGAGAAGTTACTGGTCTTGTTAATCCCAGCAACTCCTACAATTCCACATTTAAATAGAGAAACTGAAAATTATTTTAAAAAAATCTAAAAAAATCTATAAAAAATAATTTCTGAATTGAGTTCCTTGAACAAAATACAGTTAAAATGACTATATCCTACTGGTATTTCTAAATGCATTTTGCATCTCAACAAATCAGCATTAAGAAGTTGATAACTGCATTAACTAATAACTAATGTCTACTTTCATGACTAACAAGGGTGAGACGGTGTTATTGAGAATGGAGTGGAAAAGAGAAATAAAATTAAAAAATAAAGCTACAGAGAAATAATGTGGACAGGAAAGGAACAAAGACCAGGAATGGTGAGGAAAGAGCAAAAAGGGAGGAATGACGATGATCAGAGAAAGTGGTGAGGAATAGAGATGGGTGAGGGGAAAATGATGAGAGGAGACGAAAAGAATAAAAAAAGGAAGACTGCACAGAGAATAATGGACAATCACAGATCAATCACTTGATCTGATGTGACCACTTGTCAATCAATCAGAGAACCTTTCTTCACAGTGGTGCACAAGGTGGAGGAAAGAGGCCTCGTGGTACCTGATGACTCTAAAAGGAGTCTGGACCTCACACACATCTGCTCTGGAATTAGCAGGTCTAAAAGCTAAATGTATTTATCTCGTTCTAATACTTGCACTTTGAGCATTCTGAGTGGTTTTGGGCAGGATGGGGGATGGGTGGACTTGATTGTGTAGTAAAGAGGGGTGGGCTTCTTGACAAAGGCAGGGCTCCCTTTGTTACTGCTGAAAGATCATGTTTGAAATATGCTCTTCATTACTAAAGACAAGGCTTCTTTCTTGGAGGCAAATGATGATCTTCAAATACCTGCCGAACCCTGCTGAAGGAAACAGGAACACCTGTTCTAAAAGAAAATTCTTCTGATTATACCATAAAAATTCGAAATACAAAATCACTTAAAACAAATAATGAACTTGAACCTGGAACCTAGAAGCCACGCCAGCAGCACCACAATAAATGAATAAATAAAAATAAATACATTAAGAATTAATGCATTTTAAAGTTAAAACTCAATCCTTACACTAGAGATGTGCCGGTATACCGGTTTTACTATTTTATTTAAACAATTTTTACTACTGTCCTTATTGTGAATATCGTCATTTCAGAGGGCACCACAGCACAGCTCTGCCATTTTATTAGCAGATTTTGATAAATCACAACGGAGCGTCAAAGACACAGCTGTCACAACAGGACCAGAGAATCAGGCTCCTTGTCTGTCTGGCTCTAACTACTGTGGCCATGACTTGTAAAAGCCCAATATAACTGCACCGTAGTCCATTGCTTTTATGGTTTAATGTTCTGTCTTTTAACTAATAACACTAAGCAGGCACTCCAGAAAGTCAGTACTTTGAATCAGAAACTCTTGACTGTGACAAAACCAAAAAATTCCAAACACAAAATTCAATTCATGGTTTATACCTTATTTAAGTCACACATTCATCACATTCATTACTTTCATCCTCTTTCACAACTATTAACAATCAGAAATCAGAATATGTATAAAAACCTAAATGGGTGCATGGAACCTAGGAGACACAGACACTGAGCTGCATTTAAAATGATTTCCAACAAAGCTGCAATATACAGTTCACTGTTCAATTTTTTTAGGTTTGAATAATTCCAAGGCAATCATGGTATGAAGTAATTTCACTATATTTTAACACTACTAGTTATATTTCAGAAAAGGTTATTATGATAATACCGTTTACTGTGATATTGTTGGCCACAATAACTGTAGCATAAAAATTTGACATTGGCACGTCTGTGTAATACAGGCAGACTACCTCATGCACCATACATCTGTTACTTAGCCACTAACCAATAGTACTATCCTTGGATGCAGAAAAAGCATTTCATGACATCAGTGATAACTTATCACTAATGGGATAACTTCACAAAGTTTCACAAAGCACACAGAGGAACAAGACAAGAAAGCCCACTCTTCCCCCTTCCTATTTGCCATTTTCACCAAAATTCCATTTAATCTGCAGCTATCTGGCAAAGCTTAAACATCCAAGGAACACAAAGCACCAACGTACATTATAAGATTAGTCAGTGCACAAATATACTACTTTCCATTCAAAACCCAGTTACAGACTTACAAGAAGCTCTCAAATTTATCAACAATCATTTAAGCTGACAGATTTGTTTCATGTACTCTATTCTGTAAAACAGAAGACAACAACTGACTCTTTCCCTAATTGGCAGAACTGAACCAGTTAAAATGGCTATTCTTCTTTAGATCATTTTAGTCGAACCTACTTGGTTTAAGTCTCTGGACTCAACTATTTCTAATCTTACTGGAAAACAAAAAAAATTAAACTAACCACTCTGTCAATTTGAAACCTCAAGTAGGGCTCCAGGAACCCAATATCTATATCTACTTTCTTGCTCCTAAATCTAGAACATGCAATAAAATGCATTTAAATGCAGGAACCCCTCTATGAACTAGACAGTGCATGTGCTAATTTAATGTTAAACAGAATAAACCACAAAGTGAGCTGTGTGATGATAAGTACTGTAGATGACTTGTTTTCATTGTCCAAACATCTACAAATGCACTTCAGCATCTTCATAGTAAACATCCAAATGGACTGGCTGGCTGTTCACCAGCTGTTAAGAGACAGGACTATAAGTACTATAGGGGTATTCCAAAACATTCTAAAAGAGGTTGACCTGCACTTCAAAAACCATATTGCAACTTTTAAATTGCACTGAATTTCAAATAAAGCTCTTCTTTACTTGAACTCTACAATTAGAAACAAAAAGCAAACCTTTTTACATCATAAAAATGTACGGAATGTCAGTATTGTTCGGTGCCAAATAGGCAACTCTACTGTCCTTTCATGAAAGATCCATTGAATTCCAAATCCAGTAAATAAGAATTACCACATGGTCAGCAACTTCACAGGGTAGACACAAAAATGTAAAAACATCCCTGTGACGCCCCTTCCACTGTCTTGGAGGCTGTCCTGGCCAACCTCAGCAGTCAACTGGCTGACATGGGAGGGTCGTCAGCTGATTAACCTCACCTGGGCCCTTGGGCTATAAAAGCTGGCCCGTGTGTTCATGCTGTCTCTCCCTTCCTACAGCTGACACCCACCCTGCATCACTTTCTTTTAGTTTGCACCCGCAACACCTCCATAGCACATTAACCACACATCCATGCACTGCTTTCATTGCTGACGTTGCTGATCTACACACTCCATTGTTCATTTGTGTTAACTTTAGTTTTAATAGATTATACTTGTTTTAAATAAATCTCTTGCATGGACTCCCTCCTTGTGACATACCTTGAGCCAGTTTGTGACAATCCCAAAGAAAAGGACTTTCACTCTAACTCAGAGAGTTAAGCACAAGAAAAAACACTGCTATAATGGTCAGTCATATCAGAATGGATATCAATTAGCAGCAATGCCAGCCAGCGCCGCCGCTCCCACCACGCGCATCACGCACTGTGCGTAGGGCACCAAGTGCTGAGGGGGCACCAAAAATAGCCTAATGAATTTTTTTTTAAAATGCCGGTATTATTTCATTAGCCTATAGAAATATTAGCCACATTTTAGCCATGTATATGTAACAAAAAAGGGGGAACAAGAAAGATATTTAATAATTGCTCTAGTCTAGTCCCCCCCCCCCCGTGCCGGATGGTCCGTTCCGGTTGTTCACGCGGGCGAATAATAAAGGAATTATGCTTAGGGCACCAAAATGGCTAGCAGCGGCACTGATGCCAGCTATAAAAGAGCTAGATTTAATGTGTCAAGGGGAACGGTCTTGAGAAACAGAACAATGTTAAAAAACAGACACACTGCATCAAATAAGAGGAACAGTTAAATCATAATTCCCATCCGGAAGTCATTCTCAATTGTGAAGAAATGGGACGGGAATTAGAAATTTAAGCTACTCTGTGTTACATAAGCCCTGCCCTCAGGAAGGAATCTGCCTGAGTATCTGTTAATAGCTAGTTTCACCTGAAACTGACCTAATAGTTTCAAGATGGCCCAGTAATCAGTAATCAGGCCTATTGTTTTCTGGCTGCATCTACTTCATCACTGTTAAGTACCTGATTAGCATGTGATTGGCGTGACCAAGGTGATAATACACTCTGATAGACTTTGGGCAGATTAAATCTCAGACCACCATTTCTGTTCAAAGAGGGGTTCTCTTTTTTAACAAAAATGGCTTCCTTGACGCCCCGTTCAAACCAACTCTTCTCTCTACTTAGAATCTTCACCTCGCTGTCTTCAAATGTGTGGTTTGTAGCTTTTAGATGCAAATGCACGGCGCTCTGTAATCCTGAGTTAGCGTGTCGTCTGTGCTGATAAAGTCTTTTGTGAAGTGGCTGTTTGGTCTCGCCTATGTACCGTTCTTTGCAGTTTTCCTCACTGCACTGAATGGAGTAGACAACCTTTTCTATGATAGAACACTCCTGGACGAATGAGGGACTACACCGTCTTATTAGGAACAGTTAAAGTTTGAAACTAACCGACAGGAAGATGACTGATACAGTACACTGTAGACTGACATATATTGCTAAATGACATGAAACCTTATATGACCAGCCTTTGCTGCAGTGTTTGCACTGTTCATTTACCTCAGAATTAAAGTTCTTTTACATGTTTACCCCATGTACTTAGAAGCCTAAGTCTAAGCCTAAGGTTTGAATCCATAATGAATCAGAATCAACCACAGAATATGTAATGACTGCAAATGCAGCCCATAAAAATGTCAGATCTTTTATCAATAAAGATCTTTAATTAACATAACCATGAGCAGGGAAATATTTGCTTATTCATTAGGAAACTGTGTGTCCACGTCAGCACCATCAGAGAAAGAGGGTACATCTCAAGTCTCTTAATTGCATCCATGTTTCCCTCACTTGCGTCTTTTCCTTGCACCTAAAGACCTTTGTACACCAAGTCGGTATTTGTTGTCCAAAATTGTCAGATAGCCTACTTTCAACAGGTCGGATAGTAATATTCAGGTGGATGATGATGATGAGGAAGAAATAGAGGATGAGGACAGCACACAGACAGAGAGGGAGGACAGCTCAGCCCCTTCAGTCAGAGTCAGAGTGGCGACAGCCTGGGGAGGTTACGTTACCTCCAGTGGAGAGAAGCAAGGAAGGAAATGACAGAAGGAGCGAGAGACACAGCAACAGAAGCGTCAGGACTTGCAGGAGCTGCAGTCAGATGAGGTGCCCACAAAATCATCCTCACTGCTTGACGACGCAACGAATAGAATAATAAAATGCATCAAACTCAGTGTGCAAGGTTGACGGATTAAAAAAATGCATACGAAAAATACAGACTTGGTGTGCAAAGGCCTTAAACCCCTCCCAACGGGGATGCATGGAGAGACGCAAGGAAACCATGCAAGGAGAGAAGAAATGAGAAAATATGTTTTTAGAGAAAAAAGACATCCTTTCCTCTGAAGTGTCACGTGAAGCGACGTTCGTTTCTGATGACAGCGGCAGCTGATCACAGCTGGATCAGCTGTCAGTCGGCTTTAACAGCTGTAGAGACTTTTGATGGAGTTTGTGTCTGCACACGTGCACTGCACTAATACTAATAAAGGCACACAGTTATCACTTCCAGAGCAGCAGTGTTTTCTCTCTGTAGTTTCAGGGAAAATTGAAATTATGTAACTCATATCAAACCCAACGTTCAGGAATTATCAGCCTCACACGTGACTGAATGGAAATGACGATAAATGATGTAAAAATTGTTTCTTGCTGACAGACTCTCCTGCTCTCTTAATCGTATCCATAATAAAAGTTAATGGGGGAAATAACAGATCATGAAAAGAAAAATATTTCTAATAAATGAAGAAAGTTGTTTGTGGTCCTTTTGTTGTTCAGACCTACAATTAACACGGATTTTGAACTAGATGGTGAATCAGAAAACAAATTAAATATAAAACTTCTGTCTTCATTCAGGTATGACGGTGTAGTCCCTCATTCAGTCCCTTCATTCAGGTATGAAACTCCAGTGATGTTGTGATGTATCAGATCAGTCCGATCAGCTGCAGCGTCCAATCGATAACTGATGTCCAAGAAGGGGGTAAAGGACAGTAAAGGACTTCCGTGAAGGCTGCTCTCATGGCTCCTCGAAGCAGAAATAAGAGCTTTGGGATGGCGGACCAGAGCGACTTCCAGTTCAAGCAAGGATCGATGAAATGACAAATAAGAGACTTGGGATGTACCCAAAGAGATGCACAGTCACACATGTAGCCTGTCTTCTTTTTTTATTTATTAAGATTATTTTGTCAGGCATCTTTGCCTTTATTGTATAGTGACAACTTCAGAGATAGACAGGAAAGGCAGGAGAGAGAGGAGATGATATGCAGCAAAGGACCCTGGGTTGGAATCGAGCCCGGGCCGCAGTGGTAAGGAAGGTGAGCTACTGGGTGCCCCATGTCTTTTGTCTCGGAAATGTTAACTGCTGCCTCTAGGGAAGGTCTGGGAGATGGTTTGAGGAATGAGTTCACTTTATCCAGAGCTTATACCTTCTGTGTTCTCAAGGCGGAGATCCAGCTGTCCTGTGATATGTGCTCATGATGCGCCATGACGCACACTGATGGTCACTGTGAATTTCTCTGCGATCACACAGTATAGCTGTTGTCATTGTCATTTGTCAGACAAATTCATATTCATAAAATATAGATTTGATGGATGTCTCAGTCAGCAAAGCAGTAGTACCCAACCCATCAAACTGTAACAATGTCCCATTGTTCCACTAATGGCCTCAGTGCAATCCTCACAGGCAGTGGGGACGCCCAGCCCACGCAAAGCAGGCACCCACACTTAGATCCTCAACTGTGGGCTGATGAATTTTAAGCATTTTATCTATAAAACAGATGACTGATAAATTAATCTGTGTAAAACATTGTAGCTCACTGCAATACATAATCTACACTAGAGGGGAAAAAAAATCTCCTGCCCACACAGAATTTATCAGGCATCTCAGAACCATTCCGACAGCAGTTAATTACAGCTTGCTGCTGCAAATCATTATTTTATAATCGTGAAGTCTACTGACAAAATCAACATAAATACTGGTTAATGACAACAGCTGTGTGATCAGCTATATCGACATTCAAAATGAGTGATCACAGATAAAGTAAGAGACAATAGAAGGTTGTCTTTTTAACTCCAGACAAAAGCGAAGCAGAAGGAGCAGAACCATGAGTTTAACCAGAGTTTAAATGCATTAAAAAGCCTATATTTATCACCCCACTCCAGATTCCAAATAATAAATATAAAGATGAAATAGGCTACATCAGATGAAGTTATAGCCTGATATGTATACCTTACAACTAAACCTGCAGTTGTTCAGTCCCCTCCGGCTCTCTGTGATCAACTGTACTGTGTTTTTATGAAGCTGAATTTGCGATATAGTTTAACTCATTTACATGTTTTCTGTTTCTGGCGTCAGACAACAGAGCGAGAAATAACTAAATGGAAATAGATTTGGTCATGACTCATAAATACAACCTATTAACCCGAAGTCAAGCTGCTGGCCGCTGACCATGACATTGTCTGACAAAGACAACATAAATGCAGTTTATTGACAGTTGTGTAATATATCAACATTAAATTAGAAGTTTGTCTTTTCTGAAGCCCAGGGGCGTAAATATAGATAGTGCAGACGGTCAATAGAGCGGGCCCTACGACAATGCCCCCAGGTAGAGAAAGGGCCCCTTCTAGTGATTTAGAATGCCACCTAGGAATTACACCTGTGTTCAACGAAGAATACACATTGAATTAAAAATAGTTGCCATTTGTTATATATGCCCTCGAAAAGGCAATCTCCATCATGGTCTTCATTTATTTTGGTCAATCTCAGTAGCAATCTATAACAAAATGATATGCTTATTCTACATAAACTATAAAAACTGTGAATAAATGATAAAAAACTATTCAATTAAATGAATAATTTTCTTTGGTATTTTTGTCATATTCAGATATGCAATAATGATTGCTGGGTAATATGTATGTTGATGTTGTCTAATGTCTTTATTTGATCATGTGACGAGATGATACGATATACTGTTGGGACTCCACAGATGAATTAATTCATTTGTGTGACTTTAACTGAACTCTATTAGGAGGCCGCATGCTCTTTTGTTCTGTAAACAAAGGAGAGCCATAGAACTCAGTCTCCCAGAATCCCCGGAGGTGTGAACTCCTCCTACAGGCCTAGCTTTCAGCTCCCATTGGTCTGACCTGTGACACATTGCTTTGTTTATCTTTTAATCAATGTTTGTGTATAATTATGCTGGTTTCTTTAATGTTGGACAAGAGTGAATAATTTGCCAACCTCATCTATGTTGAACTCCAAAACCTACTAGCTATCAATGGTAATTCTGCTTATAGATATTAATTTAATTATTAATCTGAGTTCCAAATTGATAGTTTAGTACATTTTATGAGATTCAATCAATTGATTGGCTATCATTTCTCTTTAAGAAGAATGGTGCCCCCGAGGACTTTATTAATTAAAGTTATTATTTATGATTATCTTTGATCAATTTCTTTGAATAATTTAATTGATTGCACCTACTCAATTTGGTGCCCATTTAACCATTGTAAATCCCAACAATACGGTAGCTAGTTTAGGCACTAAATCTGTCAAGACTGGCAAGCTGAGCACATCTGCAAGCGGAGCGAGCAGTCATGCCTTTCAAACATAAACGCGGCAGAAAGAAAAGACAAGAGAGAAAAGAACAGGAGGAGAAGGTAGCAAAGCTCCCTAAATCAGATTCCTTTGGCTTTTTATAAACAGTCGCCAGCCCACGGACGACCCCCTCGTAGCAGCAATGCAGCAGTTCGACAGTTCGTGGTGTGTTAACAACCATGCAGCAGGTAACGTTAGGACAGCAAGCTAGATATAACGTTAGTCCTAAATATCGTATTGTGTTAGATATAGGATGGTGTAGTCCCTCATTCGTCCATCAAGACGTTTCGGCTCCCATCCGGAAGTCATTCTCAATTGACTTCCGGATGGGAGCCGAAACGTCTTGATTCTGAAAACAGTGTCCAGATGACTACGACTGAAACCTTTTCTACGATGTGTTAGATATACATTTCAAGACAAGTTCTACATACATTATGGTAGGCTTACCAGGGTACAGGTTTTGCTTTTTCAAGGGGACTTTGGGTATCTGATGGGCTTCCCCTATTTAACAGGTTGTCATTTCAGACAGGTTGCCTCCGAGCGCCTGTTAACATTGTGTATGTGTTTTTCAGATGTGGGTAAAGCCACATCTGTTTGTTGTGCAGTAAAATCATCATTTAATGGGATTTATGCAGACTGTGTGTAGCTGGCTAGTTTTTCGGGACATGATGGTGTTTTTTGTTAAATATTGCAGCTCTTCGGTCTGGTCATGTGCTATAGGCTCCATTTTACATCTCATCTCTTGCCTTTATATCAAATAGGAGTGCTCTCATAGGTTATTGCACTAAAAAATGCCTTATGTTAAAGTCCGAGGTCATTTCAGCACCGCAGTGAAATAGACAGCTCCTCTGCCCTCAGGAGCTGATGCTGTTTTCACGTTTCAGCACGTTGACCGTCAGAACGCTATCCATGGTTTTGATAGCTTTCTTTTTGACCTCTAATTTCCCAATACAATAATCTAAGTAACTCATTCGACTGTAAAATCCAACACATTGTTGGTAAAATAATCAGAATAATCAGAATCCACAATTCTCATGATCATGTTACATAGGTAAGTATATTTAAAACAAGGAAACCTGAAACTATTCTAATGACAGTGTATGGCCAGAAGCGCAGACTATCCATAGGGTTATTTTCCAGGGATGAATTGACATTTCTGGATCAGAATTACCATTAACAGCTCCAATGAGTGTAAAAACCTTAATTAATCTACACATACTCAATTTAGAATTGATTCTCCATGAAATGCTGTTTACACATACAACTGCACACAAAACAGTGGTTGAAATTACTCCATTGTGGGTGGTGTGTACTTGTAACTGATTTGTTCTTCATCAGCTAAAAACCAGCTCCTGACAGGAACATTATCATGCTTCATAAGTTGTATCTAGCCAGATACTTGTACCCACTGCCATAAAGACACTCAGTGTCTCCATAAAACTGATGGTCTTTGATGGCTCCAACTGCCGTGGCAGTAAAAAGGCAGCTTGATGCCTGTGTTTGGTTTTACTGAAGGTCATAAACACAGTGCAGCCAGCTGATTTACTTCTTATATTATTTGTTGTTTCTGCTGGGTGTTTGTCCAGTTTACTGTTTCCAGTGTACTTAGTCAAGCTCTGTATTTGGAGACATTTTAAAACTTATCACCTTAGATGTGCAGCAATTTTGCTCCCACATCTATGAATCCATCCATGTACTTTTTATCCATCTGTGTTTTATTAATCCATTCACCAACTCTTCTGTCAATGTGGGGGAAACATGCAGTTAGAATATTTACATTTTTTTCCTCCTTTGCTGCAATAAGGTTGTCAGGTTGTCAGACAGCACAGTGGCTGAAAAGCAGACCCAATGACCTGCTGTCAGAGTCACAGCTGCCAGCATCTGACTGATATTTGCATTGTACAAGCCTGACTAGACTCTCAAGCTATTCAGAGTAACTTTTTAAATAGATCCTCTTTCAAGTGTTTCACAGGAATGCCACAACTAGGGATGGGAATCTTTGTGGTGTTACGGTTATGACCCTAGCATTGGAGAATACCCTCTCAACTACAACGTTAGTACCAGGGAGACTCACTGTTATTGACAACTCTGTATGGACACAAGTATTAAAAATGAAACAATGAATGAAGTTATTTTATTTGCCTGATCAGAGTTGGCTAGAAGTGTTGTAAAGCACTGCAGTGTGTGCTGGTTGCCCAGCTGGAGTTCGGTGCTCCACTTCGCTAATGTTAGCTTCTGGGTGATGGCGTACGATGTAAGCCCTAATTTTTTGAAGTATTCCTAAAATACTTCACCTTAATCTTGTTATAATTAGAAAATCTAACATGTTCCCAAACACTTTACTCTAGTGTGTGCATGCAGTACACTGTTGGGTGCTTATCCTTTTCTGTTCCGTCCACATAAAGGGAAACCATAATGTTATTAAAAAGGAAGTGCACCAATTTTACAGATCAAAGTCTGTTTAAAAGGTCTTGGGGAGTACACTTCTGCATCTGTAAAAAAAAAAAATGTATAAAGCATTTTGTGGCTCCAGAGGGAGCTGTGTGAAATCTAATAAATTGCCTTAAGAGATTTCACTTGAGTCAGCATTGGTTGGAGCTGAAGACTACAAGTTTGAAAATGACAAAAATCTCGGTGTGTGGAGTTATAAAGATGTGACCTTAGCAGACCTCTGTAGCCCGCTCCTCATCTCTGCTTGGGGCTAACGTCGCAAGGCTACATTAGCGACTACTAGCATAACACACCTGAATCTCCTACCAAACTGTCGGCAGTTGAGATGCATTGTGGGTAATGTAGACGGAAGAAAAAAAAGAACGCATGAAATAAAAAAGATCCATCACGAGTTACAGAAGATCAATGGTAAAACCATGGAAAACTCTTTCAATTATGTCAGAGAACCAACTTTTTCAGCACCTGTATTCTGTCATTTTTATCTCTATGTGGCTGTGTTTTTTTTTTTGTCTCTGATTAAGTTAATGCATGGGGTGTGGCACTTGGACATTGACTATGGCAACTCCCACTCTGGGATTCATTATCCAATAGATTTAAAATCCTGTTCAACCAATTACCCAATGAGAATTGTACACCTGTTCTAGGTTGACTATATATGTTTGCTTCATGTCTTTGTCCATTTTGACTGATGAAGACACAGTAGTGTTGGAACGTTAGTCTGTTTGCACAATTAAAGGCTGCAAATCAATCAGTGTGTTCCAGTCTGTTTTTCCTTTGCACCTGATTCATAGTAGAAGATAAGAGCATTGATTCTTTACCCCCACCCCAAAAGTGATCTGCTCGAAAATCCTGTTTTTAAATATCGTTAAAAGCATTTGATTTACTTTGAATAAAGAATTAAAATGAAGGTAAGATGAGGCAGAGGCAAGACACTGGAAGACCAAAAGGTGCAGTCATTTTTTGAGATTCGGGAGAACATTGGGGTGCTATAACAAAATCATAGAATGTAGAGATTTTTGTGGATGGGTGTATTTCTTGACACCCAAGACTGGATTACCAGTCGGGCAAAGCTGGCAACTGCCCCAGACCTCCAGGGGCGCCAAAAGTCACAGGTTCACTGGGACTATGGACTACGTTCTGTTGCATCAACATAGCGAGGAAAAACCATAATGTAAAAATATCGTACATATATCGATTTTGGGAATGTGTTTATACACACAAATGCAGAGCCTCTTATTTACACCAGTTATAGGAGGGATGCTGCTGTTACCGTTACAGCCACTGGCACCAGCCCAAGTTCCACATCAATTCAATATAAAGTATCCAGTCCCATATGCTTTAATTGACTGCCACTATCCACATTACATATATAAACTCTAATGTTCTACCCAGAACCTACTATGTGCTCAGTCAGCCTCAGTGATCCAACCAAGCTTCCTGCCATTTGTTTGCTCATAGGAGTTTTTCCATGCATACCTAGATTGGTCAGTTCTTTATACTTTTTCCTGTAGTTTTGTTATTCATTAGATCTGGGTAGGTTGCATTTAAGTTCCTGTTTTTGTCTCCATTCTCTGTTTATGTCCCCTCTTTAAAGCCCCTTCTTGTGATAAAAGGTTGTATAAATTAACTTGGACCTGAATTCTAATTGTGTATAAAGATAATGAGGTAAATAAATAGAGGGCATTTAGGGAAGAAAAATAGACTAAAAGGAAATGCTTTTAGGAGGGAAGTGAAAATAGAAAAAGGTTCACACTGCCCTGACACTGCTCACTGAATCAATACACACTGATGAAGTTATAAAAAAAAAAAGAAGGTCCAACTGAGATGGCCTCAGGTTAAGTTTCCTCATTTATCGAAACTGTCTACACACAGTTGTGTCATAACCGTGCTCATGACTGTTTCAAAGCAGAACGTGGGATTTATGAATTTGTAGTGATGCTTCAGAATGTGAGTCAATGTCAGCAGGGACAGTGTTAACCTGGCTTATTCACCGCACTGAATGAGGAGTGAAAAGCAAAAACATAATGGAGCTGGAGAAAGACTTTACTCAGATGATGACCTTGAAAGCCTGTTTTTCTGAACACAGTGCCTCCTTAATATCAAACTGCAGAGGAATGGGTTTTTGATTTACTTTTCAGTACTATGTTGTCATGCTAGGCTACGAGAAATGTGTTCAAGATAGTTATCACTTACACAGTCCAATATAAAAAGATCACTGCTGATTAACTAAAGAGTGAGAGGTGCTGGAGATAAGACACAATGTAGAATATTAGGAAAAGCATCCACACACTAAGATTTGTACAATATTCATTTCCTTGGTCAAGCTTTTGATCAGGGACATTCTAGTTGATGCCTGAAAAGGTCCCTGACCAAAACCTTCCTTTAATAAATTAATATTGCACAGATTGCAGTGTGCAGATGTTTTTCCTATGATTATGCACAACTATAGCTAAAATGATAATCACATTATTATTGTTAAATACCAAACCATTGAGTGTTGGTGATATTTTTCCATGGGAAGAGAGGCTGGTAACATTTCCCACAGTGCTATGCAGAAGTGCTGCCACAATTGAGTACATTACATTATAGATACAGTAAAGATACTTGAGCTTCACTGGGTCCTCCTCAGTGCCTGGGTTACCTGATTGTAGCCATCTCTGGTTCAGTGGTTACTTTAAATTCTCATAAAAGCCAGTATTCAAATTATGACAGAGACTCAAATAATTGCCGGAGGCGTAGCCACCATGAACAAATAAGGGCCAGTCGCTAATAAAGGCTGGGTAAACAAACATTGAGGGGGGAAGAGTCATTGAGAGTCATGTTATACTCACCACTCTGCTGCTCTTTGTTTTTTTTTTATACAGAAATAACATTTTCACATTATAATTCCAGTTGTTTTCTTCTTTGTCGTAATCTTGATCGATGTTAAGCTACCGTCAACAAAACTCCACACTTCCTGATGTTTTTTTCACATTTAAAGCCTATAAAAGGGAAGGCTGCAAGACTTTCAACGTGAAAAATATGGAGAAAGTGTTTAATTAGCTTAACAGTGTTCGTGGAAAAAAGGCAAGGTGGAACCCATGTATGACTCTGTACTGATGAATGAATTAGTGCTGTGGAAATGGGCGAGATGCGATAACAAGGCTCTGTTGGAATGCTACTACTTCAGTAACCCTAGTCAGAGGGGCTACATCCAAAGGATGTGGGATGAATGGTCACTTCGAAACCCAAAATCAAGGCTTACAGCAAGCAACTAGTAGCTCAGTGTTCCAACATCCACAAACGGCAACTGCTATCACAACTTGAGATTGACGAGATACAACACAAATGCTACAGCAAGGGCGAGCCAGGACGCCAGATCAGAGGGGAGCTAACAGCGGCTCCCAAACCGGAGATTGGGTACAAAGCCCCAACAAGTGCAATCACGCTGAACGAGGCAGCGACTGACCTGAAAGATAAGATCATGGCGAGAATGAATGCAAGGCAACCCCGACGCCAATTACAACGGCTAAGTGAAGTATCATCAGAAAGTCTCCTAGAAGATGTGAATGCAGCATTGAGTGCGATCTCTACCACAACCATCACCAATGAGCTGATATACACTTCAGCAGCAGTGATCCTCGAGATGCTTGGCTATAAGAGCAACCATGGGAGCCATGAGAAACAATACCCACCATGGAAACGAAGGCTGGAGGCTAAAATCAAGGAGGCACGGAGAGAAGCAAGCCAACTGACAGAGGTCGAGAGAGGTGCAATAAAAAAACAAGTACCCAAGAGCGATGCACAGTGGCTGGTGGCTCTGAGAGAGGACCACAGTAACTGGATTCTGTTCAGGGAGGTTGCTATCACAGTGGCAGACATCCAAGAAAGAGTCTCAGATATGAAAAACTGGACAGAGTGCAAGATTGCAGAACACGACACACCAACCTGTGCACTGCCTGGATTGATTACAAGAAAGCATATGCTTGGAGATGTACAACATCAACAGACTCTAAGAGTCTTCATTGCAAACTCGATGAGGTTGTGGAAAACCACCCTTGAGGCCAATGGCAAGCCACTTGCATGTCCATCAAATGTGGCATATACCAAGGAGATGCTCTGTCCCCACTACCGTTCTGCATAGGTCTGAACCCCCTCAGCCAAATAATCAACAAGGCTATGGATACAGACTCAGGACCACTACAACCCTCCTCTACATGGATGACATCAAGCTATACGCTAAGAGCGAGCGGGACATCGACTCACACCACCAGGATCTACAGCACTGACATTGGGATGTCATTCGGGCTTGAGAAGTGTAGTCGAATGGTGACAAAGAGAAGGAAGGTAGTCCACACAGAAGGGGTCTCACTCCCAAAAGGAACAATAGCAGATATTAAGGATGGTTACATGACAACGGGATGTCATTTGGGCTTGAGAAGTGTAGTCGAATGGTGACAATGAGAGGGAAGGTAGTCCACACAGAAGGGGTCTCACTCCCAGAAGGAACAATAGCAGACATTGAGGATGGTTACAAGTACCTTGGAATACCACAGGCAAATGGCAACCTCGAAGAGGCAACAAGGAAAACAGCAACTGCCAAATACCTCCAACGAGTAAGGCAAGTCCTAAGAAGTCAGCTCAATGGCAAGAACAAGTCCCAGGCAATAAACAGCTACGCCCTGCCAGTGATTAGATAGCCTGCAGGAATAATAAGGTGGCCAAAAGAAGAGATACAGACCACAGACGTTAAGACACGAAAGCTCCTCACCATGCATGGAGGGTTCCATCCCAAATCCAGCACCCTGAGACTGTACGCTAGCCGTAAGGAAGGTGACCGTGGACTAGTGAGCGTGAGAGACACTATCCAGGATGAAACATCCAAGATCCATAAGTACATCAAAGATAAGGCCCCAACAGATGACGTGCTCAGGGAATGTCTCAGGCAATGGGGGACAGAGGAAGAGGTGCTGGAGGAGGGACCATCATGGGAGTACAAACCCCAACATGGGATGTACCACCGGAACATAACTGAAGTGGCTGATATCAAGAAATCCTACCAATGGCTAGAGTGGGCCGGACTGAAGGACAGCACAGAGGCACTCATCATGACTGCACAGGAGCAGGCCCTGAGCACCAGAGCGATAGAGGCCCAGATCTACCACACCAGACAAGACCCAAGGTGTAGGCTGTGCAAAGAGGCCCCTGAGACAATCCAGCACATAACTGCAGGGTGTAAGATGCTGGCAGGGAAAGCATACATGGAGCGCCATAACCAAGTGGCTGGCATAGCGTACAGGAACATCTGCACGGAGTATGGACTGGAAACCCCGAAGTCAAAGTGGGAACCACCTTCAATGGTGGTAGAGAATGAGAGCCAAGATCCTGTGGGACTTCCAGATACAGACTGACAGAATGGTAATGGCGAACCAGCCTGACATCGTGGTGGTGGACAAACAGCAGAGGAAAGCCGTTGTGGTTGACGTGGCAATACCAAGTGATGGTAACATCAGGAAAAAGGAACATGCACACACACAGAGAGTAAAAAACATCAGAATGCAAAAAATATCAAAATAAATTTAAATATTTTTTTAATTTTAAGTGAATACAACTTTTTCTAATAAAATGTTTCAATGCCAATGTTTCCTTTTTCAGTCCAGGTTTTGTTTTCAATGCCAAATTTTATTTTTGATTCCAAATCTCTGTCCTGGCTCCATAACAAAGCCTGTATATTTATAGGATCATGGGATGTTCATCATTAATGTTGATAGACAAATACACGTAACTCTGAATGGAAAATATTTTTTATTCATCCATTTGACCTTTAATAATTATTTTACCTGACAAGTAGTGTATGAAACTTTGTCCACTGTAGAATCTGATCACCACTTCAAAAAGGTCAATTCTGTTCAAAAAAGGTTTACTATTGTCATCAGTGGGGTTTAGCATGTCAAAGGTCACCAAATTTAAGATGGCAAATGATCCATGCAGATTTACTTGCTGCAGTGAATGAATTCAATGATTACAGCTACTAACTGCTAACTAACTGCAGTCACACATAATTCTTGTTGGGAACTGCAAGGAGTCACTGAGGAGTTTCAGTAGATCAGTGCCTTTCTTAGTGGAACCTCAACAGCAGTTGGCAGCAGCATTTCAGAGAGGGAGGGCAATTCATTTCCTCTCCCTGCAAAGATTTTACAAGTCTGTTTAAGAACCAAGTGACCTTTTAGTACCAAGTTACATTTCATCCCTATTAAGTGCATGCTACATTGACCGAGAAAGCTAACTTCGCAAAGTAGTTCTTCCTGCATCCAGTGACGTAATTGGAGGCACGGAAGAACGACGGATTTCTAGCTTCCGTATCTGGGTAGCTAGGGGGTCTAGATGCCGCATAAAAACAGAACTTCCTTGTTGTCTTTGCTTGTATTGCAAACTAGCTACTTTTCCATCCTCAAAAATGTGTGCAGAGAATGTTTTGGATGAGGATACATTTTACAGTGTTTTTGCTAACTTGTATATTCAGCCGTATTTATTCGAGCCAGAGTACATGCCAAAGAAATGTAGTGGAGATAGGCCGAGGCTGCATTAGCAATGCAAGAGAATATGGCTGGCAGGGACCAGCCAGAACCTGAGCTGCCAAGAGCATATAGTGACTGGTGGTACCTTTGCTCAAATTGCCCTACAATGCCAGCAGAAACTGAATCATTCTGCTGCAATGAATTTCAGCATGGGCAGCTTTTGTTTGATGCTGTTGCCGAGGCCAACCCTCCGTGTGTTGGTTACTATGCATGAAAGTTTTACTCCTTACTTTGACAGAGGTGTTGGAGACCATATGGATCCTGAAGTTAAACTGGAAAAGACAACCAAGACCAGCAGGGCTGAGAGTGTGGATGAGTAATCAGCTAACGTTATAGGCTAAAGGTGGTACTCTGGGCAACGTTGGACTAATGTTGTAATATTGAGTGACAGTCAAAAGAAACTGTGTGAATGTTAAGCCTCAATTGAAGCCACCTAAATAAGTTTTTTCATGTTTTGTGGAACTTTATTAACATTACAGCAGCAGATAGCCAGAGCATCTTTGAGCGTTGTTGTTATACAGAAACCCGTTCTGCCAGTATGTGTGTGTGTTGCTGCTTTATGTAAATGTACTTGATAGACATGCCCTGAAGGTAACGATATAGCTATGTGTGAAAAAGAAAAGACACATTTAAGCCTCAGTGATAGTAGTGCTACACCCTAATTGTGGCTGATGAGATGTGAGCATTGGCTTTATTACACACACACACACACACACACACACACAAACACATTACAGATACATGACAAAATAATCTTTATTAAACACTTTTCAATAACAGAGACAATTGACTAGGCACAATAAACAGGCACATTTTAGTGATTAAATATTAACTTACTTTAAGTTACTCAAGTGAAAAGCAGCATGAAAACAGACCTTTATTGAACTGGCACTCACATTCAATCAAAACCTGTACAAGCTTTTGCCAAACCAGAGAACTTGTCTGCAGAGTCATGATGACACATCACCTCGAGCTACTCTACAGACACCGACAACTCACTTGACAGATACTCACAATATGTGAGCTTTAACGCCCCGAAGAACATCATCATTCCATTGTAAAGGAACCTGCCTGAGTACAAACAAACAATAAAACACCCTCAAGCTGTTTGCAGTCACAAATCTACAAAAGTCAGTTTCTCTGCATTACTTGTCTTGATAATATTACAAACAGTAACAGTGAGTGTTGTTTATGTCTAAAAGCAACTGTCTGAGGTCAAAGAGAATCCACGCTGTCAGCTCTGTTCTACAGTGCATTGTCCCCGTAAATCAATAGAGAACAATAATCCTGGTTATAAGATCCCTCTGAAAAGCGGTCCTCAGGCTGTGAGAGTGCTGCATGCTAAATCCACAACCACCATAATAACAGTGCTTTCCATAGTTGATACAAAGTGCATTAGTGCTAGAGTCTTTAAAGCATCATTGTGGTTTATTACAACCTTTTTGTCTTTATAGTTTTGTTCATTTCTATCAGTAGTAACAACATCGGATTCACCAAAGTTAATTGCTGAGATCTGAGCGCAAAGCAACATCACTAAAAAGAAATCCACATGGGGCAGAAACACACTCTTATTTGGAAGAGAAAATGAAGGTGAAAGGTAAAATTATTGCCAAACTGTTGGTTACAAACACCAATCTCAGTTTGCAGACCTATTTCCTGCCTCAGCTTTGACCTACTGTAGTTGCCATGAACTAGGGCTGTCACTTTCTCTAAAAAAAACAAAAAACTACTAAAATAAGATCCAAGTTGTAATAAACCAGAATTCCCCTTTAAGCATACAAAAATAATTTTGCACTTAGTCAGGGAAGATGATGCCTTTGCAACCAAAAATAACTAACACATTTGGCTATGGTATATGTTATATATGGTATACATTTTTCTGCCTCATTCACCACCGCTAAATACACTGTCTGTAAAAATGTAATGTGCTTGATTGCAGTACCGATACAGTATTTTTGCGTTACCTCTACTTGTTGTATTATGTATATTTCTTCTAAATTTGAATTTCAAGTTTCTCCATCTGGTGTGGACAGTATTAAACAAAGAAAGGAGACCTGAAGTCAGTGTGTGTATACTGGTATGGTTGCGTATAGTCTGAGAACACGCCAACTTGAGTTTGTTTTGAGTCCACTGCTTAATCACATTCCAGTCCTAGCTTCAATCTTCATAGTATTTACAGAATGGAAAATGAGCTGATGTGTGTTGTTAGTGCTTAGAGTAGAGTAGAACATCCTCACACATTTTCATTTTGATAGGCAGAGATGCAGAGTTATTCAAAATGTCTGCAGAAAAACATGGTAGTAATGTTGAATGTGTGCTAGTGCAATTTGCAGGGCAGACTGAGGTTAGTGTGGCAGTCTACTTCGACTGACAGTCCCAGGTAAGAGCCAAGGAGGGAGGTCAGCTTCCACTGTAGAACACTGAAGAGGATGATGGAGGGACAGGATGAGGACAGGGAAGGAATATATAAAATATTCAACTCTGACTTTGCTTCTTTCATAACTGCAGGAAGTGCATTAAGCAATTTAATTAATCAATATACAGTATCTCTGTCAAATGGACTGATGGCAGTGGAGATAACTGGTACCTTTTATGTTCTGCCACTGATACTGCTTTAGCTAGTTTTTGTCAAAACTAAAATCATATTTCTCATACACTCTCTGGAGGATGTTGGCTCCTGTCTTGCCTCTGTCTCATATATTTTCATTTCATGATTAATGATAAACATTTTAATGGTGATTTAACTGCCTGAATTACACAAGGAAACACAAACAATTATTTAATTTTGTCAAGAGGACCAATCTCAAACATCATGACAGGATACACTAAATATGGACAAACTGCACTGGCTAAAAGAACACTGGGAGATAGACACGCAGGTTGTTGTTGTAGATGATTAATGCCACCGAGGTACAGGCTGAAAATTATTAAAGCACTGAATCAGCACCCCTGTGACCCCTCTCAATAAAAACTGTACGTCATGAGCAGCAAAATGGAATTCATGGGCAGGGCTGCCATTACAAGACCAATTGTAACCAAGGGCATTACACAAAAACACATAACCTGGTGTAACTGACAAAACGTGGCCCCCCTGGTCAATGGAAAATGTTTGGATGAGTCATCCTCCAATCTATTTGCTACAGCCACACTGGCTTTCATTTGGAGAGAGCCAAAGGATGCTTTCAACCCACTATGCATGTTGCCATCTGTTAGACATGGTATGGGTCTAATGTTAGTTCTGCATGGATAAAATGGCCATGATATGCTGATGTTCCAGGATGATAATACCCCCATACACACCAGTAAAGAAATTAAACTGTGGTTTCATGTGAGTATGAAGTCAGACACCTTCTGTGGTCTCCACAATCACTAAGGCCCTGTCCTGCAAACATGGCTTAACTACTGCAGGCTAACATGATGTTAGCTAGATGGGTAACTATTGCACAGCTTTGGAATGCAGACAGATTTCACCATTTTCCCCTCACAGAATAGCTCTATTAGCACCAGACAACAGAGTAATAGGTATCAATACTCAAGTGTGCACTTCTGTGGCTGCTGTATTCACCAACTAACACAGTGAGCACCATTAAAACTCTAGCTAAAACTATTTTGAACATATGATTATTCACATGCTATCAGAATATTAGCTGGGAATTTCAGTTGGGAAATGAACAGCTGCAAGCATGTATTATTAGTAATTATTAGTTGTTCGCTACATTACCTAATTTGACAAAATCCCTTTGACACTATTTGGAATAGTGTAACTAAATGAGAACAAGAACTGACAAACAAACCATAAAGCATTAGGGGTCACCACCAGAGGGGTCAAAGTTCAACCAAGACACTAAGGCCCACCTACCTGATTGTAACTCATCACAACAGTTAGTACTGAGAGTGAAACCTGAGATTTTAAGCACTAGTTTGGAAGCACCATTTGCTAGGCATTTCTCTAATTAGTGATATAAAGAGTACTTGTTTTGAGAGATGTTTTCTATTATATTTCCACAATATAAATATCAAAGCTGTGAAGATAATTTAGCCTGAAGGCTAAATAGAATCAACTTTGGATACTTGTAGACCACCTGTTTCAGTCAGGCTGACCTCTGACCCTACATGTGACCTCAAGCTTCAGGGTCATGTTAGGGAGCAGGTGGTGGGGATGTGTGTCTCACAGATAGCAAGGGTATGAAGAAAAAGAAAATACTGGTCTGAGGGCAGTTACACTCATTACTCAGGACTCCAAGTACTATACTCATTATGGTACAATCATCATTAATAATAATTAAGTACTACTGTTGTTCACTTCATATTACTACTATCCAACAATAGCAAGAGACTAGATATTATGCTAAAACCCGTCTGAGTCAGTAGCACCAGAGTTATGTTTTATTCTACAATAAAGTTGGAGGCCTCCACCATCAAACCATATGGTCAGATATACCACATTTGGCTCAAAGTGCTGTTGAATACTAATGAGCCACAGGCACAACAGCAGTCATGATAACAGCTGACAGTGAGTTTACAATACACTGACTTTAAATAAGACCAAAGCAGCCTGTTGGCTCATCCTAACATCTCACGCCATCCCCCGCGCTGCACTGGGCCACTCTGACCACATCATGGTCCACCTGAAATTAAAGCTCTGTAAACCTGTTGTGAGGACAACAAAGTAGTGGACCAGTGAAGCTACGAGGACCTTCGGGCGTGCTTGGACTGTAGTGACTGGGATGTTTTCAGGACTGATACCAACAGTCTGGATGAGTTCACAGAGACTGACGTCATACATCAGCTTCTGTGAGGACTGCTGTGTACCATCGCGCACCAGGGTGGGTCCTAACAATGACAAACCCTGGTTCACAGCTAAACTCAGACAGCTAAGGTCGGAAAAGGATGAGGCGTTCAGGAGTGGAGACAGGAACAGGTTTAGGGAGTCAAAGTACAGGTTTAGCAAAGCGGTAAGAGATGCCATTGAGTCTGCTTCTTTCTGGACGGGGCTCAGACACATCAACTAAAAACCAAAAGCCCCCCCAGTCCATTAATGACTTACGCCTGGCCAACCAACTGAATGAGTTCTACTGTCGCTTTGAGAGACAAAGGGACAGTCCTGACACCATCCCCCGTGACTCCATCCACCAGCTCCAACCCACGAGCTCCACTTTAATATCTTATTGTCAATTTTATATTTGATTATTGACCTGTAGTACTTGCTTTATCTTCTATAATCCACAGATTTGTTGTGAGCAGTTTCATGTAGAAACTATTGGTAGAAAGAAAATAGTTCCCACATGAAACTGCTCACAACAAATGTGTGGATTATCTTGAGTAACTGAGTCATGATTTCTGGAAAGAGACTTTGCTGTTGAGTTTTTCCAAATGTATTTTTTTTACGCTTTGAGCACTACAAGCCAAGTGCCATATAGTTCCATTAAATTCAATAAAGGCAGACATCTCTACGGCTGGTATTTCCAAAACTCGGCAACTTACATCATAATAATCTAAATGGATAAATAGCACTAGAGGTAAGAGGGGAAAAAACAAAGTCCTTTTTGATTTTGGGGTGAACTGTCCCTTTAACGCTGCACTAATTAATATTTTTTATTTCAACAATGACTTGAATGTGTGAGTGAGTATTGGACGATTCATCAGGTGGACACAAACGCAACTCCAAATGAATGATTATGTTGCTCTGTCTGTGCTGGATGTGCAACTAGGCAACTGTTTGTTAACATGTTCTTTATATCAACTTTATGAAGATAATAATATGTCAGCGTTGACCCCAAGTGGCCAAAAAATAAAAATAAATGAATGACAATGTTCTGTCACCTCTAACTCCTTTGTTACTGTATACTATTCTTGTATTTCAATTAAGCAAATCATACAATACAGGTGCTGTCATTGAAGTCCTTGTGTTGGTATCTTTATGTGGTCCAACAGTGATTTGACTGCAGTCTAAAAACAGCAGCTTTTAAATTTTTTGTTATTCTGCCCTTCTCTTTGGCTATTTCTCAGCCATCTCTCCTTCTTGACAATGCGATTACACGTTAGCATGTGCCAGATTTTACTTCCCTTTGTTTTTTGCTAATTTTTGCTAATAAAAACCAAAGGAAGAAAAAAAGGGATTTAACTGTTTTCCTGTTGTTTATGTGAGGACATTAAACGAGTTGTATGCGACATTCACTGCCACTAGATCTCGCACTACAGCAGCAGCATCTCAGACCAAAACAAATGGGCGCAACGGCCCACCAGACTCTGTTGAGATAAACCATAATTTCATCTTGCAGATCATCATAAAACATACTTCATTCAAACTGGACAGAAACAAAATAAAACTCACCAAAACCGTCTTAGTCATCTTTAGTCTTTCCACTGTTCCACCAATCACCAACTCTGGTTTGGTCGAACTAAATCCTTAATTCACAGAGTTAAATGTGAAAAGGCAGCTGCAAAATGGGCTGGGGACAAATGTGCCGTTCAAAGTACGTCCACTAAAAGTGCTTGTTTTTGCCACTGACAGGCTGAGATTGTCATTCCATGTGCCTGTCTGACTTTTTGTTAAAGAGTAAGATCCTCTTTGTTTAACCAGAAACATCCGTTATATCGTGCTTGCTCGCCACCAGACTCCATTGATAAAACAATTTTACCTCGCTGATCATCATAAAACACACTTCATTCAAACTGGACAGAAACAAAATAAAACTCACCAAAACCGTCTTTGTTAGTCTTTCCACTGTTCCACCAATAACCAGCCTGGTTTGGTCAAAATAAATCCTTAATTCACTCACAAACTAACAGTTTCACAGGGAGGGGCTCACATGCACTAACATGCAAGCATGGCCGGACCGGCTACCAAAACAAAGAACAGAGAAGCTCGGATGACGACACACAAAGAGGGGGTGTGACATCATTCTCTGCTCAGGACGCCATTACTCCATTATATCTTTACATAGCAAATACTTGTTTGCTGCTATATAAATGTTCAAAATCTCATATACACAACCTTAAGCTTTTAGAAACTGATAACGGTAGTGTGGTGGAATCACATGACATGTTAGCGGCTTTGACTGCAGCCCCCAACATGGAGAGAACTCATTTGTGAAATTTGCAGATGACTTCAAACAACAATGATAATTTCTAATCGGGAGGAAATCAACATTTTTGCAGAGTGGTGCACAGAGAACAACCTATTGCTCAACGTCGGCAAAACCAACTCCAAACTCAGTGGAAATGAGGTGGAGCAGGTGAACAGTTTTAGGTCCTGGGGAATCAGCATCACAGAGAACCTGTCATGGACATCGCCACGCTGGTAAAGAAAGCTCAGAAACGCTGTATTTCTTCAGGAAACTTAAGAAGGCAAAAGTTCTTGTTAACTTTTACAGAGGAGCAATGGAAAGCATCTTGACTGGAAACATTACAAACTGGCATGGGATGTGCATGGATGTATTTTGTTGTACAACCTTATGTTGTATAATGATAAATAAATTAACCATGAACCTTTACTTCTAAAATGCCCGCACCATTGACTCAGTAGATACAAACTACTTAGTGGCAATGAGCTCTGTATGTAGAGAGATGTGTGTAACAGTGCTACAGTGTTATGTGGAAGAGAAGAGAAAAGGTAGACACTAACTTCTTGAGAGCAGCAATGAAGTACATGCTCTTGGGCAGCAGCAGGTAGACCTGGTCTGTGAGCACAGCGTGGATGATCTTCTTGACTACATAGTCTGGATTCAGGATTGGCAGCAGTCTTGGCCATCTGATGAAGACAAGAAAAACAGCACTGAACCACTTGCCAACAAATAATTACATTACCCGTTTGTCCTGAGAGAGATTACTTGTGGCTTGGTAGATCTCTAAAACGGCATTTCTGAACAATATGTATAAATGCAAGATGACTGATGATTTTAGTCAGTTGTTATGCAAATTAAACAAAAACTGATTTTTGTACTGGAACCATTTTGGCAAAGTACAGACAGGCTTGCCCAATTAATATACATGCAAGTATATGCAACATGAAATGCAAGGTTTGCAAAGTGAGTTTGAGGAAAATGTGCGTTTATGCGGTAAGATTACGAAAGCTCACCAGTGTATTCTGCATCTCGTTTGGTTTACTTCACCACGATAATCGACTCACTCAGTATTAATTTTTCCAGGGAGCGCTGGGTACATAGATGAGGAACACTAAGAGTCTACAGCCATGCTGGCAGCTCTATGAGGCTGTACTTAGGCATAGTGGTGCTGTGAGCTAAATGCTAATGCCAGCATGCTGACATGCTCACAATGACAATATGTTGGTTTTTAGTAGTTTACCATGTTCACCATCTTAGTTTAGCATATTAGCATGGTAACATTTGCTGATTAGCACTATACACAAAGTACAGCTGAGGCTGATGGGAATGTCAGTTTTGCAAATACTGTATTTTGTCATAAAAGAATTGGACAGTTTGAAATTGTGACCTGACGTTGACGATAGATGCAAAGTCACCAAATCACCAAAGTTAATACGATTCATCCTAAGGGAAGTGTGAATGTCGGTAACACATTTCATGACAATCCACCCAATAGTTATTGAGACATTGCATACAAAACCTCATGATGGAGCTTGAGGAAAAGTCAGGGCATCACCAAAGTTATGACGGTCTCTGCTGGAAGGAATTCATAGTGTGTCATAATTCAAGTGGGTCATTTGTTGCACCTGTTAGAGAAGGAAACTACCTTTACCATTATTTTTAGTACATGGTGGTGATGACAACATCACATAACTCCCATCTTAGCTCCACCCAACGTGAGCAGAGATCTAATCAGCCAGAATGACTGAACACCGGTAGTGTGTGGGGCCTTTAACAAAAAACAGTGCCAGAGTTGTTGAACTGAGTGTCATAACTGAAGTTGTTGTGTTGAGTTGTGCAAGCTATTAGCGCATAAATGAGGGACAGATCTTTGTTATAGTAAGTACACCTTTTATAAAATCATTTTAATGGCAAAGATCACAGTACATATTAATGCATAATTTGACCAGTGAAGCAAACTTCCCTATGCTACTAAAAGCGTTAAATTTCCAGTGAGTCTACGACTGTAGGAAATATATGAACGAAAAATTACTTTTAAGTCCAGTGTTGTTTGGTAAGGCACACAGAATAAACACGTACTTTTTTTTATGATGTTTTGTGGTTATTTTAAAAAGACCCTCAAGGTACAGATGTGAGAAGTAGAAAGTGACAGGCCAGGTGTTTGGCGCTGGCGTAAAGCATGTGTCCTGGTGGCCTCAGGGGGCTGTTGGATGGATGAAGGCAGGAAGACAGAACTAAGAATGGACACAAGTCTCCAAACACCATTAAAATCTGACCCCAGGACATCTGGGAGTGTACCACAGTGGCCCTGCAATGGTGTGTGTATGTATGGGTAGATAAAAAAAGAAAGACGCGGTCAGTCTAATGTCTACCAGTCTAAATGTCACCACAGAGACCTCAGGCATTATTTTGTGTTTTTGTTGAATAGTTAGTGGCTCCTTTCTCGTCTATTCATCCATCTTTGTGTGGCACTAGAAGTTTGCTTTCTATTACAGAATAGTAGGCAAACAATGCAATTCATTGGTTCCTAGAGAAGACTTAACACCTCACAAATATATAGTTTCATTTAAAATAAAAAGCCCAGTTACCTAAAAAACAGCTGGCCACTGCAGTTTTTAACAAACAACTCAAACACGTTGGTTGGGTTTGGGTCTTTTTGCCATAGAACCCGCAGAGAGCACAGCCACCGTTAGTATCCGACTCAGAGAAGACTCCACCAGATAATCCAAATGGACTGATGCATTCATTGTGATTTTTGCTTTGCTGTGGGAAATAACGGGCCGCCGCATCCTGTTTAATGCTGTGTGTTTTCGTGTTTAGCATGTTCCATTGTTTGTATCGTCCCAGCCACAGGCCAGTAACACGGCTGCCGAATGAAAGTTCGCTGCCAGGTTTCTGTGTGATAAAAGGGACAATTATTGTGTCTTGCCACAGCATTTAGGATCCTCTTGTACCTTGCTTTGTGTGCCTTTTCTTTCTCTCTCCTTATTTATACGCTTCAAGTATATCGACCCCCCCCGCTGCTAAAAAGTTGCAGGCCGGAGAACCACAACAATGAACTGAAAGATAAAATGATCTGTAGAGCTGAGTGCAACAGCAGAGTTGGTGATAATTCTCTGAAGATTCGTTACTAGGATCGAATCCCTTTCGCATTACACATTTATTTGAGTCATTGTGTATATATAAAAATATTGATTAGTGCAGCTTTTAGTTAGCTGGTTGCGAATTAACAGGATCATTTGATCTAACTAACATCAGGTTAACCTGGGTTAGTTAACCCATGTTTGAAGAACAGGGCCTTAGTGATTATGGAGACCACAGAAGGTGTCTGACTGTTCTGCAGGCTGCAGCCAGGTACACCTTTAAAAAAAATAAATAAATAAATAAAAAGGCAGTAAAATTGCACACTAAATTCAAAATGTCCTGTTGGGTGTAGGGCATGGCACCAAGATCGTTGTATATTCTTGTACCAGTATACCAAGGGCGTCAAAGATGAGTTTGAAGGTTAAAAGTAATTATGGGGCATTATATATAGGCGACGTGCCACACCCAAGCCCAACTGTGACATCAAATCAAAATATTTACCAGTTTGACTATGGATGCAAAGTTTCAAGAGTTTTTGAGCATCCTAAAAGCCTCAAACATGTGTTTAGACAGTTGAAATGAATGCAGGTAATCTAAAATGGCTGACTTCCTGTTGAGCAAACTCTTAAAATGAAACTGAAATATGTTGAGAATGATGAGAGCAATGATCCCACCAAATCTCATGAACATCAAAAGGAATTTTTGATGGCTTGCGTACAGGGGCAGTGTTGAGCCCCCTGACCACGCCCAAGCACTACAGAACTTTGCAATTTTCTGCCAGTTCTAATTTTGGTGAGATCAGATGATATTGTGACAGGTATCGGAATTTCCATCATAAACCAATTACATGATGTCTGTATCACATAGCCAGGTTTGTTGGAGAAGGAAGTAGGCGCAGTTGCTGAGTATATATGAAGAGGTAATATTAATGCGTTTGTCCAGTTGACAGTTGGGAGCAAATTCCAAGCCAAGCTTACCAAACCACTATTTAATGGTTGCGATGTCATCTGGCAAAATTAACATAAATACAGGTTAATGACAACAGCTCTGTTGCCTATTTGGCTCTATTGGCATTTAAAATTAAATGATCAAGGAGAAAGTTGGAGGCAATTAAAGGTTGTCGTTTTAACTTTACTGGCACACAGCTCCTGACCCTCACTGGGCTGGCTTACATCATCATTGGGAAAAGCTCAGCTTACCCCGTACACACTACTTAACTTCATGTCTCTAACAAGCATCGTGTAATTGGTTTATGATGGACATTCAAGATATCTGATGTCATAACAGGCTACAATATCATTATACTGGTTGTCATGTGTTCAAACAGGTATACGCCAAATAAAAGCCAGGGAAAGGAAAGAAATAGAGAAAAAAATTAAATATACCTCCACCAGCATTATTTCGATCAGTGCAACATAGTGCCAAACTCCTTTCTCTGTATGTATGTAGTGCATTTTAGTGTACTCAAGATTAAAACAAGAGTAAAAACCAGTTTTGAGAGATCATTTGCATGTTGAGAGGTTGGAGGCCCCCTTAATGTGGACTGGTAGAGTATTGCAGAGAGAGGGAGCAGCAATTACAAAAGGTCCCATCTCCCCAAATTCAGTGCTTGGTCCTGGGGATTTGTAATTCTGACCAGAAGCCAGTGGAGGTCTTGGAGCACTGGTGAAATGTGTTCTGCGAGTGGGTGCAGTTGAGCAAACAGCCAGCAGCGTTTTGAACACTTCATACCACCTGAACCAATGGAAGCATTTTAATGTGAACAGATGAAGTGTTGAGTTTGCATTAACAGCAAAACAGCAACAATGACAAAACATTGTCAACAACATGTCTTTACTAATAAATTAAATAATAAAGGCTTCACTCTCTCGTGTCTGTGTACTGTAATCCTACTGCTCCATTTCATGCTCCATAAAAATATTACGCTTCATCTTTCTCTCAGTACCTGTCCTTTTATATTCTGTTTCATTTCCTTGATTTGTTTTCGTTCCATTTTCTTCCCCGGGTGGTCCCTGGTTTTCAGGGCTGTCATTACTAATAAGACTGTATGCTTAATTGACTTGCCAAGTTACATAAACTACGATTATCACCCCTCCTCTTTACTCTTCTCCCCTTGTTCATCTGCTCCTCTCGTCTGCCACGACAAGTCAGTCAATCTCACACCAGTCTTCTGAGCACTGGCCATCACAGTCAGGCTATAAAGCCCACAGCTAGCACTGGTTAATGGCTTTCTGTATGGCCTGTTACACTCAGACAGAAACACATACACACACCTCAATAAACCCAGGACAAGAAAATATGTAGGAAACTAGGAACACAGGCCATGTGATTACTAAAGCCAAGGACTGAAAATAATCAGAGAAGGAATCAGGAAAAAGGGAGTGTGTAAAGATTGAAGAAAAAATTCACTTGCATAAATTCCTTTTTATATACCCCTTTTTATACAAAAACAAAAGACATGGGAAAACAATAAATAAGTGGAGGACAGTGAAATCATAACTGAGAAAATAATGTTTAAAGAGATGGAGATAACGTTTGAGATTGGTTCATTTAAGCCGAACAGAGCTAAGGTGATAATAGCCAATCATTTGACACCATCAGAGCGACACAAAGAGAGCCTTATTGAGTTTGTGATCAAAGAAGCATCATTATAGTGTCGTCCATGGTGATGGCGGCGCGTACAGATGTGGTGGCCAGTAGCTCCTTCAAAATTCGCTACATTTGTTTTAATTTAATTTTGGAGCCTTTATTACTGAAGCATGTATTATCTATGGAAGCACGTATTACCTATGAGAGGAACAATGTGGGAAAACGAAGTGCAGAGATTGGATTAAGTACAGTGGACCTTGAGACAATCACTGCCCACGGCATCTTCCAACCACCCAGCTGGACCAAATGTCACCGCAAGCATCGCAATCGCCCCAGGAAGAGGGGGAAGAGAGTTGGGATACGAGCTAAGCTAACTCCTAAGGCTATACCACTTCCCAGCCTACTTTTGCCTAATGTCCAGGTGCAGGAAAATAAAATGGACGAAATAAGACTCAGGCTAACTCAGCAACAGGAAATTAGAGTCTGTTATGTTCACATCTTTACAGAGACCTGGCTCCACCACAACATCCCGGATCAAGCTATTGCACGTAACGGGTGGACCTTGGTTCCACGCCGACAGAACCCAAGACTCCAGTAATACGATTGGAGGCGGACTCTGCGTTTACATCAATGATGCTTGGTGCTCAAAGTTGATGGACAATGCTTCCCAGATGTTGAATTTTTAATGTTAAGTTGCCGACCACATTATCTGCCCAGAGAGTTCACCAGTGTGTTTCTTGCTGCTGTTTACATTCCCTCGGATGCAAATTGAAAAAAATGCACAGCAGGAATGAGGTCATCAGCAATTACATGACAAAAAAACCGGATGGTATTTTTATCGTAGCTGGTGATATTAAATTAAACACACCTCATAACTGTTTTACATAAATTCCAGCAGCATGTCCACACCCCCACCAGGGGAAACAATAACCTGGATCATGTACAGTATATACAAACATTTTTGGCAGCTACAATGCCCTCCCTTGTCCTCATTTTGGTCAAATCAGACCATATTTTCCTGCTTCTCCTGCCTACTTTCTCCCAGCTCATTAATAGGGTCAGACCATCAGGAAAAACAGTAAGTAACAGCAAGTGTGGGCAGATGAAACTACAGCAGCTCTACAACAGTGTTTTGATTGCACAGACTGGCACATGTTCAGAGATGCCGCCATCCAGGAGAACCACATCAACCTTGAGGAATATACATCTGTGACATCATACATCAGCAAATGTGACAAAATAATTCCCACACCAGAAAGCCTGGATGAATGGAGAGGTGAGGGCCCTATCCAGAGCCAAAAAGCTGCCTTTTTATCAGGTGACAAAGAAGCTTACAGCCCCGCCAGAGCGAGACTGAAAGCTGGCATCAAGGAGGCAAAGCGGAGACATCAGGAGAGACCAAATCTACTCCGCCTCCAGAAGACCAGCCACTGTCAGTATCCACAGCGGATGTGAGAAGAACCCTGCTGAGAGTGAATGCGTAAAGCTGCTGGGCCTGATAACATCCCTGGTCGTGTACTAAGAACATGTGCCAATCAGCTAGCCGATGTCAATACTGACATTTTTAACATATCACTGTCACAGGAGATTGTTCCCGCCTGCTTCAAGACAGCCACCATCGTCCCTGTACCTAAAAGTCTGCAGTGTCTAGTCTAAATGACTACCGCCCTGTGGCTCTCACCCCCATTTTGATGAAGTGCTTTCCTGAAATCCTACAGTTGCTACAATAGTAGGCTGTCATTTTGTGATGGTAACCTCTCCATAGTTATTTTGAAACGTACATCTCTCAACACGAGGTGTGACAGACTAATCTGCTTACTTTTAGAATTTGCCACAGATTAGTGTGTATAGAGACTCATCACGTTTCTAAAATTAGGATTGGTTAAGGGGTGGGACTAACAGGCAGAGAAGGTTGGAATAATGGGAAAAAACAGGTGTTGCCTGCGACGCCACTGTGTGTGTGTTTTTCTCCTAATTTTAGAGACTAGCTACAAAAGTAAGCCAAGTGTAAGATTTAGAGACTCTACTAGTAGCCTGACTCTTAAGTGTGTTGTACGGCTAAAAGTTTCTGTCGATTGGACGGTGTTTCTGGGAGCTAATCTCAACCCTGTAATCTACTAGTCAGCTTCTTAGCTATTAGTTAGCATACTTGCTAACGGCATGCTAGCGTTTGATGTATGGACAGAGCCGTTGTCTTTCTTCTTCGCCGCTGGAACTGATCAGTCTTTACAGTAAGGAGTTGGTTGAACTGTTCAACTTGGGTGAGTAACCCACTGTTGCATTGCTCATGCAAGTGAAGACGCCATTAGGACAGGTTTAAGTTACCACACACAGCACCCAAGCTGTGCTCAGGCCTGCAACAGGGCGTTGTTTTATTGGTGTTTATTGCCAGCTTTTGTTGTTTTTATTTTCTTTGAGGGCCCATAAAAGTAAAAGCATTAAATTTCAGTTGTTGTTGATTCATGCGTGTTATTTAGAGTAACAGAGGTAATAACTGTTGAGCTTAAATTTATTGGGTATTTTCTGCCAAGTTAAATACTGACATTTGCCATAAATATTGTGGTGCAAAGGTGTCATAAGTTTAGTCAGGTTTAAAAGGGTACTTGCCTGTCATTTCATTTTCCATCAGCTTGGTAGAAAAAGGGTTGTGTATTTTTTTTGTTAGGTTAACATAAGTGACACCCTAAGATAACACTGAATGTGATTTTATATTATATATATATATATATATATAATTTTATATAATTTTCCTCTTTGTCGCTTTAATAAATAGGAACCGTTTAAAGCCGAAGGTTTACAGTGATAAGGTCAAGGGTTAAAATTACACATTCACACTATCATACTTTCATTTCATATAAGTATTAATACAAGACACATCAATAAAAAGGTAACAAGTGATAGTATAGGGATTGGTTTGAGTACCCAGGGTGCTATATGTTATGGTAGTTGATACTGGGAAAGTGCTACATATGTTTTATTTTTATTCTAAAGTTAAATATGTGTGGATAGAATGAAGGGGGCTACAACTTTCATTTCATTGTGCAGTCCTGTGTTGTAGAATAATAAATATACCTTGTCTGAGATGTGACTAGTGCTGGTGGTTTGAATTAATTCAATATATCTCCCAGCCCAAAATGGAAGTGAATTGAATTTTATTTCATTTGTGGCGCTCATAGCATTGAAAGATTACATTCATCAAATCCTGGTCTTTCCAGAAGCAATGTTTGGGTTACTCTGGATAATCCATAGAACACACTGTCACCTATTTCTTCAATAGAAAGTATATCTAAAGAAAACAGATATTATCAGGAATTAATTTGTCTGAACAGAGAGACATAAACCTAGTTCAGTTCAAATACCAGAGCATTTACAGCTCTATTCAACTTGCCTTTGTCATCCGATCGGCAATAATATATGACAGGAGCAACAATAAAATGTATCCCTTACATTATCCATGTCACTTTCACTTCAGCATGTAAATCATCATACTTTTATCGTAGAAAAGGTTTCAGTCGTAGTCATCTGGACACTGTTTTCAGAATCAAGACGTTTCGGCTCCCATCCGGAAGTCATTCTCAATTGTGAAAATGGTCTGAGAACTCAGAAATTTAAGATACTCAGTGTTGTTTAAGCCCTGCACTCAGGGAGGAGTCTTCCTGAGTGTCTGCTGTTTACCCTGCCTAGTTTCACCTGAAACAGGAAAGTGATTCAGGTAACATAGTAAACCCAGAGTTTACACCGCCAGTTGATAACCAACATCATGATACCGGTAATCCAGCATCACCAATGTTATATTCAGTGAAGCCAGGTCGTCCAAAGAGAGCCAGACTAAACTGAACATGCTTCATGATACAGAACCCTATAGTTTCATTTCAGCAAAGAGTGGTAGCTACCTGAAATTAAAAAAAAAAAAAAAACGCCAAAAGGTGAAAATCATGTAAAGAGACCTACTTAGTTAGACATCCATCGAACATTCCAGTGTTGATGAAGTATGGGCACACAATGGTGGTCTTGACGCCATCTTTCCCAGTTGCCAACAGTTCCAGACCCACTGACTCTGCAAAACCTACTGCTGCAAACTTACTGGCACAGTAGTCTGCAGGGAGAGAGGTCACAGGTACAGAAAAAAACAAAAACAACAATCATTAACAAGGCGTCATAGAAGTCAGTTTATACCAGTTTTGTTGTTTGCCTCAAGTCTCATTTATAAAGGATACATTTCAACTGGACAGGAAATGGTAACTAATTTCTTTGGATATTTGTTATTTTTCATCTCATCCAGATGCATCATGACAGGGATTTTATCCCTGAAACCCATAATTTATTCCCAAATGCCTTCAGTGAAAATGTAGGAAATTCAATAATCTTATCCCATCAGGACAGATACCTGATTCTCTTTACTTACACCCTTTTTATACCCAAATTAGCGCATATATACAGGTTTTTTCGTTGTTTTTTTTTTAACATGTAAACCGGCTAAAAATAGGCGATTGACTCCTTTTCCATTGCCAGTAGACGAGTTTGCCTTTGTTTTCTTATGATGAGTCATGTTCGACGTCATGAACGTGTCAGAAAACGAGGTTAGTAAACAGTAGAAAGCAGCATGAAGGCTGCTCTGTGTACCCCATAGACTGGATAAAAATAAGGTAGCCACAGTGTTTCTGGTTTAACAGCACCATGCTGGGCAGTGACAGGTGTGTTTACGGTGTTTGTGTGCTCTGAAAGACATTACAGCACGTATATAAAGTCACAGCTGACAGACTGTTAGCCTAGCATGCTAATACTATAAACATATGGATGAGACCATAAGTTTACAGACATCCGCAGATAAAAACAGATGAAAGGAGTCAAATTAGTGTGTCCACCTGGGTGTCGTGTTTCTATTACTGCTGATCAGAGCAGATAAATAACCGTGACTGCTGCAGAGTCATTTGACCTGGGAATGAATGCCAATTGTACCCTTTGTACTACAAGAGTACTTAAGACAAAAGCAGATGTTAATGGGTTTTTTTGTCCAGTGTGAAAGGGGCTTTACAGATGATTAGGAAACCACAGGTAAAGTTACTTCCCAAATACCAAACAGCATGCATTTTGTTTTGCTCAGTTAAAACTGAAAACAGGCTGACATGGAAGGGAGTTACAGTGATGTTATAAATTATACAAATCCTGCCTCACTTGTGATAGAAACACCTCAACCACATGCTCACTTGAAAGAAAAAGGCTATGTCCACACTCACATATATTTGTCATTTTCATAAAGATCTATTTTGGATTTAGTGGCTCTGTCCACACTGAAATCACGTGGTTTGTGACGGTTTTGAAATATATAAAAAAGGGCCTTAACTGTGGACAGAAGGCCAAAACAGAAACTATTTTTCAGATTTAGCCAGCTAAGTATGGATGTGATAAAAGACAAAGATATTTCCACCAGTAGCTGCCTCAAATCAGTGACAAAGAAGGAATTTGGAAGGTTGTTTGTGTTTCAAACAAGTATCAGGTTTTGTTCCATGTGAAAACGTGCATTTGAGGGAGGCTCAATAAATACATACCTCTGCAGCATTCCAAATTAATGTTTGTTTGTTTTTAAATTATGGAATCAAATACTGAATCTCAGTATGGAATTTGTAATTTGGGGTTTGAATTAAGTTGCTGCTATGCTCTTCAGGTATGATCTGTCAAGGGATAATTTCAAGCAAATTAAATAAAAGGTGTGGCAAAAGTGTGTGTATTCCTTGTTTCATCAAGGCAAAAATGTCTAGGAAATATTTTATGAAAATGTCACATTTTGCTGGCCAGATATATTCTGATTGTAGCTTTTATCCTTAAAGTCAGGAACCTTAGAAACAGCTGTAAAATCTGACATATATTTACACTGCTTTTCTCCTATCGACCTTCTCCAACTAACTTCAATGATTTCTTCATCTAAGCCATCAATCTGTCTCTTAGACCCATCCCAACTAGGCTGCTTAAAGACATTTTACCCTAAGGTAGCACTTCTTTACTGGATATGATCAATCTGTCTTTATTAAGAGGGTATGTACCACAGACCTTTAAATTAGCTGCAATTAAACCTCTTAAAAAGCCCACTCTTGATCCAGGGGTTTTAGCCAACTATAGACCAAACTCTAAAATACCATTAAGAATGTCCAAGAATACCTACGAAATTACTTTTTTGTTATTGTTGGGCCAGATACTGGTGTATAGGTGACATACAGTGGTGTGAAAAAGTGTTTGCCCCCTTCCTGATTTTTTTATTTTTTTGCTTTTTGTTTGTCACACTTGAATGTTTCAGATCAAATAAATTTAAATATTAGTCAAAGATAACACAAGTAAACACAAAATGCAGTTTTTAAATGAAGGTTGTTATTAAGGGAAAACAAAATCCAAACCTACCTAGTGATTGCCCCCTAAACCTAATAACTGGTTGGGCCACCCTTAGCAGCAACAACTGCAATCAAGCGTTTGCGATAACTTGCAATGAGTCTTTTACAGCGCTGTGGAGGAATTTCGGCCCACTCATCTTTGCAGAATTGTTGTAATTCAGCCACATTGAAGGGTTTTTGAGCATGAACTGCCCTTTTAAGGTCATGCCACAGCATCTCAATAGGATTCAGGTCAGGACTTTGACTAGGCCGCCCCAAAGTCTTCATTTTGTTCTTCTTCAGCCATTCAGAGACCCCACGACAACATCCAAAGAACTGCAGGCCTCACTTGCCCCAGTTAAGGTCAGTGTTCATGACTCCACCATAAGAAAGAGACTGGGCAAAAAAACAGCCCCAGACCATCACACTACCACCATATTTTACTGTTGGTATGATGATCTTTTCTGAAATGCGGTGTTACTTTTACACCAGATGTAATGGGACACACACACCTTCCAAAAAGTTCAACTTTTGTCTCGTCAGTCCACAGAGTATTTCCCCAAAAGTCTTGGGGATCATCAAGATGTTTTCTGGCAAAAATGAGACGAGCCTTAATGTTCTTTTTGCTCAGCAGTGGTTTTCGTCTTGAAACTCTGTCATGCAGGCCATTTTTGCCCTACTTCAGACTCTCTTTTGACAGCGGTAGAAGCACCACCGGACTGCATTCTTTTGATGATGATGCCATGAAAAACAGCAGGGCTACGGCGACGTACTAACACTTCCCCACAGACACACACACACACTCACCGGAGAGCCTCTTAGCCTCTCTGAGGCGCTAGAGTTAGCTCAGCTACAACACAGGTACCATACAGAAACGTTTACTTCGAGCCATGAATGTGCTTCTGACTGTTAAAGTGCCAGTGTGGACTCGGAGAGTCTTGCAGCAGCTGCTCATGTCTGGTTAGCTGTCTGTCGATCACTCTGGTTGGTGTCTCCTTACCTCCTTTGACACACACACACACACACACACACACACACCCACGCCCTCTAAAGTGTTTGTCTGCAAGTCCTCTACTGCACTTTTTAAATATGCTGGGATGGAGGGAGCTAGCAGAATTTGGGGGTGAAGTTACACTTCAAGTTCAAATGCAGTTTTGAACAATAACAGCAGGACTTTAAATTAGTGACATGAACCAGGTCTCTAGAGACAAAACTATTGTATGTTGTTTTGTTTACAACCCAAATAAGATCTGCATGAATCCCTTGCTGACACTCAGTCAGTGTGAATATTACAACAGGCCTGTTTGTTTACTTTGTGCTGTTCAGAGGTTGAGTTACTAACACTGAGTAAGAAAACAGTTCTACTGATTTAAAAGACGATAAAGTGTTTCCAGCTTGCGTATCCTGGAAATTGATTAGTTTTATACAGCCTTTTACCGATCAATTCCAAAAATGCCCTGACAGAAATCATGCAGGACAGCTAAGGACTGTGTGCTCAGCCCCCCTGTCAATTCAGTTATGACCACGTGACAGTATTTACAGCAGAGCTGCGCATCAGTTCCAGAGCTGAAACTATTCTGACAGACCCTTGAACCTGTCACTAGACCCTAAATTCCTGCAGGGACACTAAAATGGGCCATAGTGCAGTCTAAACATTCTGAATGGATATTCAGTGATATGAAAAGTATCCGCTGATTGACTGAGGAATTAACATATGTAGAGGAAATGTTTATTTACAAAGAAAGAAACTGTCATGGACATCAGAGCTACACTCTGGTTAAAAAAAAGCTCAGAAACGGTTGTACTTCTTAAGGAAACTTAAGAGAGCAAAGTTTCCATGCCAAGTTCTTGTCAACTTTTACAGAGGAGCAATAGAAAGCATTCTGACTGGAAACATTACAAACTGGAATGGTTTGAGCACGGCCCGGGACAGGAGGGCTCTGCAGCAGGTGATTAAAACCGCCCAGAACATCATTAATACCCATCTACCAAGCACCAGTGATATCGGTGAGGTGTCTGCGCAGAGCCCAAAGGATACTAAAATACAATCCCCCCGCCACAGCCTGTTCACCCTGCTGCCGTCTGGAAAGAGATACAGAAGTATCTGCTGCCGTACCACCAGACTACAGAAAGCTTCTTTCCTCAGGCTGTGACTTTTAAATTCATGCCCCTCACTCCATCAAAATTAATAGTTTTTTGTTATGTTGTGCTGTGTGTGTGTGTCAATAAGTTGATTACAAACGTAAATTTCGTTAGACAACCTTATGTTGTAAAATAACCATTACATGAACCCTTGAACCTTGAACCCTTACACGATTGCAGCCACTGTTGGTTGTCGGGTCAATGTGCCTTTACTTGTAGAGTTGCAGCTTGTTATCAAAAAAATGCTGCACATGGACTTAACCCCTAGTACTAGTCTGTGCCATAACTACATTATAAACCTTACACTGTCATCATTCTCTCTTTTCTATTCCATGCAGACCTTTCAGGACTAAACATGACGCTTCTATGCTGCTCAAATGTGGAACAAATTGCCAGAAGAGCTAAGACTTGAGACATTCCTGACTACTTTCAAATCCAAGCTTAAGACCTACCTGTTTACCACTGCTTTTAATTAATTTTCTGTTAAATCAAATGTTAGTTTTATTGTTTTTATTCTGTGGTTTTAAATTTTTTTTTAATTTTCCCAAATAAACCGTAACATATACAAGAGTAGTAGCAGCAGCCAGAATAATAAATTGGCACGGCGGCCGTAGAAATAAAATTATAACTAATGACTTTTTAAATATTATTTATTTGAATATAATAAGCCCTGACAGTTCCCCTTGCTCACCTGTGGCTGTCCACCAGGAGCACATCTCTGTACTACTGATGAGTCAGCAGCACCGACTACATCCACTTCTAACGCCAACAATGCATATGTCAAGGTAATGCTACGAAGGCTGGCAAGCTAGCTAGGCCAGTGGCTAATGTTTTTATCCAGCTAGTTTCAGCTCCAAAAGTCTGATAGCCCTCCGTTCGGGAGAGTCTGAACAGGAGTCACCCCATGCTGTAAATGTATATCCATGTTTCATATAAACTTAATAGTACAAGAAAGTATCTTTAAATTAACCTGTGTTGTGTCAGTCTTATGCTGCCACCTACTGCCCAATACATAGATATAAAACCTTAAGTTACAAACACAAGAGCAAGTTGCAGCACAAAACACAAGGGGGGTCAAAAATACCTAACAGAAAGCTGCTTTTAAACAACGAAAATCCTGATAAATCTAATATCACAGATACGGGACTCACTATAGTCATGCATGCATCGCGTCCAATGGGTGGTTCAGGTGGGGCCTGAGGTCCAATGAGGTTAAGGTAGGGGTGCGAGATTACAAGTTTAGTGAGTGTTTAGAACAGCGGTAAAACACGTATTTTGAAAAAAGTAAAAATTTATTTAAAATAAATACAAAAATTTCAAGTTGTATGTCCTTCCTCTATTGCCAAAATTAAAAACAAAAAACATATGTTCCTCCCCAGTGCTTAAAAATTATCTGACGTGCCTCCCCCGTTTTGCACCCCCCTCTCATAAATACGAACGAACAGTCCCTTAGGACAAAACAAAATTAAACCCATCTCAAACAGAAAATGGCTAACATGAACATGTCACACTGAATGAATGAGACTAAAAATGGCAGTCCAACCATTAGACTATCAATTTCCACCAGACCTGCAAATGACTTGCAATTGAACAAAAACTTATGACCATCAGAATAATTTGAAAGATACGGTAATCACACACAAGAATTGTACACATAGGGGCTTTAGTCCGTGGCATTCTATTTAAGAATTAGTGACATGCACGATATGATGAGAAAACACACACCTGCCAATCCATTGACTCCTATGAGTCCAGCAGAACTGGCAATGCTGACAAGATGGCCGTGGTTGTTGGCAATCATGGCAGGAAGGAAGGCCTTGTAGGTCTGAGCGGAGAGAGACAGAAAACAAATAAACCATGAAACAGAATATAGAAGCCTAGAAACAGGCAGGGATTTGATTGTCAGTTGTCCTCTGAACGGTACAACCACTTTCTAATTTATTCATTTAAATATACTGTAAGTTGCTTGTATTAATTATCTTGATTATTTTGACCAAAAAAAGAAAAATCATTTTCAAATCAAAATTCAAGGTCTACTTAGTATATGTTTCTGGAGCTTTCAAATGTATCTCACAGTCTTTATGAGCAGATGAAGTTTGCTCAGTTGTCATGCAGATAGTTAAGTTAAGTCATCATGTCACCTAAGTACAGAACTTCAGAGAGATGCAGTTAAAAGTCCTGGAAAAAGCTAGTAAGTAAAACTTCCACGCTCCTCTTGATTTGATCATTTCTAAATGTATTGATCAAATAAAACTAACTAAAAAAAGCTAAAAAGGGGAGACAACTGGAGCAAAGGCTAGAGAAAATGTAAAATTTTACATTGATAGCTAGATATACTTTTTTTTTTTATCCCTGGGGGGATATTCTCATGTCACAGCAACAGTACCCAAATAAACCACGCAAGAATGGTGCACAAGAACAAATATCAAAACACAAGTACTAAACATAAGAGTCAAAAGTATAAAAGTATGCCCTTTAAACATGTGCATGCATACAGTGTGTGTATTGCTGTAAGGTGTGCAAACTGGGTTTAATTATAAGATATAAGTTAAAAGATGATGCATTGCACATTGCCAGAAGTTAGAGAATGTAATTGTAAGTCCAGTAAGAACTCAGCGGTCTTCCAGTCCACTGATGTCCTTAATGTGACAACGATAGCCACACGCAGGAATGATCTCCTGTGCAGCTCAGTGGAACACCTTGGGGGTACAAGTCTTTGGCTGAAGACGCTCCTCTTCTCAACCAGCATGTCGTGGAGTGGGTGGGAGACGCTGTTCAGGATGCTAACCAACTTGGACAGCATCCTCTTCTCCGTCACCGCCTCCAGAGAGCCCTGCGTAGGTCCACAATTAGCTCCCTCGTCTTGCTAATGTTCAGCTGCAGGTGGTTCAGTCTGCACCACCCAACAAAGTCATCCACTAGGCCTCTGTATTCCTCCTCCGGTTGTCCACTGACACACCCCACAATGGCAGAGTCATCTGAGAACTTCTGTAGGTGGCCTGACTCCGTGTTGTAGCTGAAATCAGATGTGTATCGAGTAAACAGGAAGGGGGAAATTTTATTTTATTTTTAGGCTTGTTGTTAATAACGTCACCTACGAAAATCAATCAAAACCATCGTGGTTCGAATGACCTCAGCATCTTTGGGAAAAATTTATTTTACGTGTACTTGGAGTTTTTAGTTTCGATCGAGAGGTTTTGGCTTCACTTTTAGGGAACTGACATGTCGTCTATCTTTATATACACAGTCTATGATGTGTACTTGTGTCTGGTCCGTAAGTGCTCTCACTCGGCCCTTTGGTGACAATGAAACAAACTATCGACTCATTTTTCAGAAGAGATCATTCAGACCCTCCGATAGTTGGACTGGCCAGGAGCACCGGGATGAATCCCGGTCGGCCGGTGGCTCTGTGGGCCGCTTGAGCAGCCCATTATAAAAAAACAAGAGCGAGAGAGCTGCATCGTCGACCCACATCGTCCTCCTCAAGATCCTCAATACCAGTTCAACTGTTAGTCAAGGTTTTACAGCTGAAGATGTAACACAGAAGGCAACAGGGATAAGATAAGCAAGGTTTGGGTTTGGCTAGCTGGCTTTTTAGCTATATCGGGTGCCTTTTGGTGAAACTTCTCATAAAGTCGATGTGCTCGTCAATGTCACTTTTCGTGAACCGAATCGCAGCCTGGATGGGGCGGGACATAAAACAAAAAATAATAATAAAGGTTCAAGTGCTACAGTAAACTTTTGCAATGTTGATCTCATTTTAATTCATAAATGGTTAAGATTAGTGATAAATTAGTATTTAGCATTAACAAATTAGAGACTAACTGCAGATGTAAACCATTTTTCTTGCACAAGAATTTAATAAAAAAAAGAACAAAACCTACAAAAATTACAAATGTGTATTTCTTAAACTGCTGTATTGACCAAATGTTATAATATTATACTATTACACTAGTTACTCATCCAGGTTGTGGATAGGGCTTCAGCAGTAGACGGATGTAGATTTAGCCAGAGCCAGGATGCCATTGTGCCAGTATGTGCTCCTTCTAGCCAGCCTCCTCCTGGAGGGACACGTTCCCCTTGTTCTATTTGACATGTTTTACTAAAGTTATCGTTTTAAAAACTGTTCATTAATCTTGTTTACATAAACTGCGGCGTGGGTTGTGTGGGTAGTGGTGTAACGTTGTGGGGGGTGTTGCAATATTAGATTGGCTACTGCAACAAAAGGAAGGCCATGTATTGTATGTACTGCTCTCGGTGTGGCCAAACACAGCACAATATTTCAGTAAATTTATTACCAAAGCATTTATCAGTAATACAGTTAAGGTTGGAAAAAATAGGAATGAGGTGCGTTGCATGTCAATTTAGGTGGTGCTTCTAAATTTTGTGCTGGTAGCACCACTAGTAGCACCAGTGCTACTAGTGGAAAGTTAGTGGAAAGTTAGTCTGGAGCCCTGCTTTGTAAATATGGATCCAACGCAGGAAACCTCATGAAAAAACTAAGCTGGCAATGTGTAGTGATTTTGTAGCCGAAAGACTGCTGGGTCTGACTGACCCAGAAGTGAGCCATAGTGTTGACCTCCACTGTCTTCTCAATCAGGGAATCCGGAGCATCCATGAACTTCTTTCCTGTCACGATCCCAGCATTGTTCACCAGAATGCTGACGTCACCCACCTCTCGCTTCACCTGCATGGAGCAAAGAAAAATGTCCATCATAAATGATGCAATCCCATGTTGTAAAATATATTCCCAGGGGCAGACAGAGCTCCTTAATATGCAGATTTTTGCTTGAAATGTTACCAAGCAGAAGACTGTTTAGACTGTTCACGTGAGCTGTTGATACGCTGAATAAAGTTACTATTCCAGGAGTTAGGTTGTTTACATTGTGCAAGAAATTTCTTAACACAAGCTATGAATTACTTCCTGTGATCGATCTGCTCATCCTAGTTTAAACCAATCAATAACATATCTGCTGCATTGTCACAAAGTGCAAACCCCTTCAAAGGTTAGAAGGCAATACAATGTGTCTTCATGACATCATGTCCTAAAAATCCTTTAGGTCTTCACCAACACAGAGAGATCAATTCCAAGTCCTGGGACCTATATACCCAGTCAAGCAGAAATTAACATTTGTGGCATCTTAAGGCCGACTGATCAAAGAACCAGGGAACCCAGGCAGACTGAAATCAGTGTGACCTGAGTCAAAGGTAAACCATATGTTTTAGCTTCCATTTTTTCCTCCCAGTTTGGATGTATGAGTTTCCCATGCACTGCAGTCCTTGCCATTGCTACCCCTGCTGTAGCCCTGAAGAGGGTGCAGATACATATTAAAAATCACCTTCTTTTCAGAGTAAATCCACCCTAAACTGGCTTATTTTGGCCCTCCATCCACACTAATGTAAAGTTTTCAAACGTAAGAACAAATAAGTAAGAAACAAAAAATACTTTAAAGCCTGTAGAATTTGAAAATTTCTTAATTGACTGTACCAATTTTCTTCAGCAGTTAAATAGGTCTAATGTTGTGCCCATAGATGTTTCCCCGAGTCATTTAATATTGAGTATCGTCTGATACCGAGCCCGATACTTCTATTTTCCTAGATAATACAAGTGTACATGTCAAGTAAATTAAAGTTATTAAAATCAAACCAATGTAGGCCTATATGCTTGACAACTGAATAGCTCTGCATCGTTTCTGTTTATTTTTTTTTTACAAAATAAAGTAAAATAAACTGTAATCGTTTTGGCTTTGTTGCTGTCTCGAGGGAATCTCTCTCTCCTTTTCTAAGTGTCCTCCAGTGTTTGTTGCTACGGTGCAGCCTTTGCCTGAGTTACCTGAATTAACTTTATTCTGTTAAGGATTTATTTTCGTCGTCTGTACATCTTTTGCGTGGATTACATTAATAAATTAAGCTTATTGCCTTTTTGCTCGCGGGGCTTGAGTGTGGCTGTTGTCAGCTCTCTACCGCTGTCCGTCTCTCCTCCGAGCAGGGGGTGGGCCCCGGGTGGGCCCCGCCCCCCGCCCGCGGTGAGACACCACGCACCATAGATGACAGCAAAACACGAGAGACTCACACTGTTATTTACCTAATTTATGTGCACTCGTTTCATTTCAGCTCAAACTGTCTCATACTGCATTTTGCTGTAGTTTATGGTATGTGGTTCAGCCCCTGCTCTTACACACAAGGGGCTCCGCGGAGTGGAGGACGGACAGACAGACAGCAGAGAGTTAACGACGGCTGCACTCGTTGCATTGTTGTGCATCAAAGCTTCGCGAGCAAAAAACACCTGTGTGACAGCTGATGTAAAACAAAGGATCGGATCAGGCTCAATACAGCTCAACATAGCTGATACCGATCAGATTAAAAAAATGACTTGATCGGACCGATACCGATCTTTGAGATCAGATTGGGACATCCTGATATTGTAGGCTGGGTCAAGGATGGCGACATAGCTAGCTACGTCTGTGAAACAGGGCGACAGGCACGGATGAGCTGGATCAGCTTTACAGGTTGCTGTAAGTCGACTGAGATACAACAAGTCTTAAATTGACAAACTTCTTTGAATGACGTGAAAGATGTTAAGTTGGTGACAAGGTGTCTGCTTGACACTGACAGGTAGAGATGTGTGATGTGCTGAGGAATTTGGTTAATAGCTTTTATTAACCAGCTCTTATTTATTCAGTTTTTTTTAACATTTATTCATTTGTTTTTTCAGCTGGTGAGTCAGTGCTGTGGTCTCAGAGTTTTTTTATAAATGAAGAGAGGGAAAACTACAATTAAATTACTATTCTTATTAAATCACCAAACAGCAGCACAGGGTCTTAAGATAAAAATGCAGACAGGTTGTGACACACTGTGCTGTTTAATATTCCTGTCCTGTAAGCTTAATACAAGAGAATGCCTTTAAATCTGTTGGTGTAGCCACTACTTATCGTTTATTTTCTATAAGAGACCTTGCACAATTAAGATGCTGCCGTTTTAAGCTGCCAGCTCACACGTGTGTGTTCTGATGGCCCTGAGCTGTGTAACAACCACAGTGTTGGTGGCCGTGTGTTTCTGGGCTGTTGAAGTAATTCAGATCCTTCTGTGTGTATTCATCTGGGTCTAGTTGTTACAGTTCCTGCCTACATTTAGTGTATGAAGCCAAGAAAGTGTCTGTTTACACAACAGTCATCCCTCCCCTGCCTCAAGGGCACGCGCACACACACACACACACACACACACACACACACACACACACACACACAAAACACACAGACTGCTAGAGTAAAATCGAGAAATGTATTTCCTTGAGCTGATTTTCCATAAGCATACACCATCAAGTTGTATTATTTGTAAGATTTTAGCATTAAATGTAATGTAATACAATACCCTGAAGGCAGTTCCATGACACGCCTATTGTCCAAGGCTGGGTTGTGCTGATCATGCTTTTCTAGGCAACGCCCTGATTTACATACAACTACACGAACAGACTCCGTTGCCGTTCATTAGGTCTGACTAGTTAAAACTAATGCAGTATAATACAACAGGCCTGCAATAAGTCCTGCCTTCATGAAGGTTATAATGTTCCGTTTTTATTTAAACTGTTTTGCTGTTTCAACTTTATGGTCATTTCAGAGGTTATCATTTGTGCTACTGTTGAACTGTATTGTTCTATACCAAGAGGTGTGCCTAATATTTAGTCTACATGCATTGATATAAATGTGGATAAAATATGAGATACTTAATGAAAACAACTGGCCAAACAAAAAGAAAATAACTTCTGTATTTTCATGTTTGTTCACCTTTCAGTGTAAAACTAGGCTAAATAATTCTGGGACTCTCAATGTTGGCAGGTAAGGATCACCGAAACCCACTGGAAAAGTATTTTATTGCGTCAATGCGCGGCTCATTCCAGATTAATTTGCAATTTAATTAGTTGGAAGCTGTACTTAAACAAGTCAGAAACGGACCAATATATTGGCATGACCGATATCACCATCAGCGTTTATGTCGGCCTGTAAGTCACAGTAAATGTCAGTAGAGATATGTTTCAGGTAATTTACAATGTCTCCATTACATAGTTTCTCCACCAGTGAGCAATGACAAGCTCATTTACATTGTAAAATGTCCTGCTCACTACATTCTTCAAAATAGCACACAACTCCACTAAGTAATAGTTTAAATTAACACAGATCCAAATGACTAATGACTGTGAAAGTGTAGCAACCACTGCTGATCAGCCAACTCTGCAGCTACTTTAATCTCATGGTTTTGGTTTTACATCCAGAACTGGATCTGTGGATGTGGGCCACCTCCTGCCCCTGTGTTCCTGCTCGACAACTGCTACTACAGTTGTTGTTATTGGCTCTGTTACTGATGCTGACATTATTCTTCCTATAGCTGTCATTCCTATTATTACTAATTTATTAACACTACAATTACTATTCTACTATTTAAAGAAAATAAAGAATTCTACGTGGTCTTTGCATTGTGCCTCCCTCTCCCAAACCTCTCTCTCTCTCTCTCTCTCTCTCTCTCTCTCTCTCTCTCTCTCTCTCTCTCTCTCTCTCTCTCTCTCTCTCTCTCTCTCTCTCTCTCTCTCTCTCTCTCTCTCTCTCTCTCTCTCTCTCTCTCTCTCTCTCTCTCTCTCTCTCTCTCTCTCTCTCTCTCTCTCTCTCTCTCTCTCTCTCTCTCTCTCTCTCTCTCTCTCTCTCTCTCTCTCTCTCTCTCTCTCTCTCTACACACGGCGGATGGCCGCCCACCATTGAGTCTGATTCTGTCAGGTTTCTGCCTCTTAAAGAAGTTTTCCTTGCCACTGTCGCCAAATGCTTGCTCATGGTGGGATTTGTTGGGTCTCTGTAATTAATATTATAAAGAGTCCGGTCTAGACCTGCTCTATAGGAAAAGTGCAATGAGATAACTTCTGTTATGAATTGGCGCTATATAAATAAAATTGAAATGAACATAGACTGTGGTTGAGACTCACATCTCTTATGAATACATTTCCAGTAAAGGAGATCAGAAAGCCAAAAGTACCCTACTACCTAGCACCAAACAGAAAAAAGGGTAAAGTAAATATTTAGTAGCTAAACGAATAGATTTGTTTCCTTAGGAACGATACGCTAGCTATAACAACATGATAACACAATAGTGTATGAGAGCTGTGTTTTGATAAGTTAGTTTGGAAACCTTTCTGCCAACAACAAAAAAACACTTGTAAAAATAAAGTGTCAAAATTTGAAGAGGCCGATATATCTGCCAATATTAGCTTAATGCAGAAATATCTGTATCGGTGTATGTCAGCCGATAAGTAACAGTTTGAGGTCATTTAGAAACATTGTCTCCAGTACAATCTTTGTCCACCAAAGGGCACTGACAAGCTGATTAAAAAAAACAAAACAAAAACTAATTTAAGGATCTATATCAAGACTGATCAGCAATGCTCAGTATCGATAATATCAATATCAGTTTTGGCCTCAAAAATTCAGTATCGATCAGGCTATAATCAAAATAAAGCGGTCTCGATAATCTGGCTAAACTTTTGGTTTACAACCTGTCCCTGCTCGAGTTTCCTGTCCCATCAGACTTCTTTAATGCTGTTGCTGCTCCCAGATCTCTGCAATTACTTTGATGAGTACAACGTTATTCTAACTGATACAAATGCTGGCCAAACCTACTTTTTGACAGCGGGCATACCCCAACAACAGGTTATAATAAACTGAGTCGGCCAACAGGGTGCAGCTAGCTGAGTACAGCAAGCCAAGCATTGTACTTGGTCAAACAGTATAGTTTTGTTTTTCAAGGAACCTTACCTGGTCAGCCACTCTGTAAACCTCGTTCTTGTCGCTGCAGTCACACAGATAGTAGTGGACTCTGTTGGTTCCGCTCTGTTTAGCCAGTCTAGCCGTTTCCTTCATCCCCTCCTGGTTAATATCCCACAACACCAGCACAGTACCAAGAGCCGCAAACTCCTGAGCCATGAGACGACCGATCCCGCTACCTGCCCCCGTTATCAGCACCACCTCACCAGCTATGTTCTTCTTCTTCATGGGCACAAAGAGGTGGATGAAAGATTCCACATTGTACCAGATGGACAGCAAGAGGACTTGGATTGTTTCCAGGAAGAAATTCATGATGGATCTAGGAAGGAAGGAAGGGAAAGAAAGAGGATACATTAGAGAGAGAAACATAATGGACAGCAGGGTGAACACAAGTAATCCGTTTTTTTATAGCAGAGGTGGGCTGCCTCGCCTGAGACAAAGACCCGGAAACCTACAGTATTCTCTCAATCAGGTTCCTACTATGAGTGATGTGGTCCTACATGAATACAAATAGTTCTGATTATTTCACATCAAAGCTTTTTGCCTGTGCAACTTTCTCTACTGGTCTGAGTTGGCAACATGGATGTATAAAGAGAACTGGATAGAGCGTCAGAGGCGGGGCTCCGTTCATTCCTATGAAAGCTGCTCAGTGGCCAAAAAAGTTTGACTTCCCGGATCTTTCTATAGCTTCCGGCCCCCACAGGCGCAAGCGCACTAGCGTTTCATGCAACCCCGGCTATAAAATAAATTTAAAATAAGTGTCCATCGTTTTACAGCTGCTTCTTTCACAATGTACATCTATGGGAAAAGGTTTTGTGGGGCCAGTGTGCATCACGTGACAGACCCCGAAGTTGTAATTCCACCGTTTGGCCACTATGTCAAAGTCTCTTAAAAGCCCTGCGCACTTCCTGGGGACCCCATATTAGATAAACGGCTGTGACTGGCCCCACCGAACCCAGGACGGGCGGGTCTGTTTGAATGGGAAAAGGGCCGGACCTACCTCAGATTCGAATCAAAATGTGATGACCTCTGTGGGGTTGTTACCAAAAGGCACTGTGCTTCTGCGTTAACTCCTACTACACAATTTAATCGGCCTATCTGCACGAGCAGAACCGGCGATCGGTCGCACTGGACGGATCAACTGATCGGACACCAGGTCACACTGAGCGGTCGGCTTTGTCCTGTGACAATTACAATAAAGTTTATTCAAACAAGATGGCTGTGTCCTCAACAATGTTGACTAAAAGCAGCATTACTTTGTGCAATTCTGCTATGAACAGAAAGTAAGTCTGGTCTGCCTGCAGTGAATTCGGTTTTATATTACAGCAGTCTGAAGACTACAGTTTTAGCACAACATGCAAAATACTACTCCGATATTAAAACAGGCTCGCTATAGTTATAACGCATCTTTTGACAGCAACCAGGAGGGAAACTGGACCGTGGAACAGCTGAAGCCACAAGACAGCCGAGCAACATTTCCGACCTGCCCGAAATCCGAGATGTCTGCGAGCCAGATCGTTTATCGTCCAGGCAAACGATCAGACGTCGTGACGCCGTCAAACTTTAACCATCTGGCAGAAAGTCAGTGACCAATTACATTAACATCGGGCCGATTCCGTGCAGCGTCTGTCCGGCTTCATGTGACGTCAGTCAATCAAATCTGAGCGTGGTCGATGTTTATTCTAACTAAACTGATCACGAGACGAGATTAATGTTTGTGTTATTTATTCAGCAAAAACTCCAAACGATTAATTGATTATCAAAATTGCTGGCAACTAATTTTCTGTTGATTGACTAATTAAATAATTAATCAGCTAATCATTTCAGCACTAGATTTAACTATTTGCATGGTTTCCTACTTATGCGGAAGTACCTTAAAAAGTACACATTATGCATTCACTTTTAAGGATTAAAAACTCAAATTTCCATACCTTAGTGACCATGTATAATACATATTAAAAACCAATAACTGAGTGGAAGGTAAGAAAACCATAGTTCTACCCACTACAACATGCTTTAAAAAAGTGATGTAAAGTTAATTGAACAGTATTAATTGGCTAAACACGTACAACACAGGGTCACGGGTAAAAAACATGCACTACGGATTTTGCTCGTTTGTTCTGAGGGGTTAACCTAGTTAAGAAACTCCTTTTTAAAGTTTAGCTTTTCTTTAAAAACCACCACAAGCCGCCAGTTCCGTCAACAGTTATCAATGAGCGATACACAAAAGACGTTTTGCAAGAAAGCGGAAAATAACTGACAGCTATTTAACGGACTCAGTTTGATAATGCATCTATTTAAACGAAATGAGCTTATAACTCACCAACATGAGTCCTACTGAGCTACCGAGTGTGTTTAACAGTGATCCCCTTGTCTGTTCAGCTGACACCGAGACCTTTTCTCAACACATAGGCTAACGTAAAGACACACAGGACGCTGCTCTAATTCAAGTTTTCACATTGAAGTTGATAGCACATGAGAGTGTGTGTGTGTGTGTTTACAGCTGCCGGAGCCGGTGAACGTACCGTGGTGTTTGTTTAGCAGGATAACAGTTTTGACAGGCTGTGCTCGGTCTGTTGTCTCGGCAGAGGTTCGGCCGTTTGTTTCTGTAGCCTCGGGAGAAAAAAAATAAGCAGGATGTCACATCAAACAAGCAAAATGCTGCGCGTGCTCAACAAGGAGTCGCCTGTCACATGACAGGCAATCAACCATTCCCCGCCCCGCTCGTCTCCTCTGCCACGCGAGGTATTGTGGGACTTTGAGTGTGCGTGCGCTTTTTCACTTTTCAATTAAATGTAAATTGCATGTACAACAATCACTGCAACTAGCCTAACTAAATAAATAAAACACGTGTAGTGCATGACAGTTATAAATCATTTACGTCAATGGAATAGGAGTTCAAGAGTTAAGAAACAAGAGATAAAAGGCAAATAATATCAATATGATAAAAATCTTACAACCTTGTATTACTTTTTATGTAGTTATCAAATTTCCTCAGAAACACTAAAAATGTTATCCAATTTATGGATAAACTACATTTGTGAGAGGTATTTGACTAGTAAAACTTTCAATAAAATAAAAGTAATAATTATATTAATTTATTAACATTATAGCTAACGAGACATGACTGCCTATATATATTAATTATGATATCAGAATATAGTATTATATTACAAAGACAAATCATTAGCTGTTAAAGAATATATCTGGAGACGTCTTCTGTGAAGGGAATTATTATTCAAATGATAATTCCACAATAGCATAATTTTCCACATGTTGTTTGAGTACAAATTAAAATGCAATAATCCAATTTTCATTTTCACACTATTTTGGGCGCTCCATGACTATATTAAAATGAAAAGCTGTTTGACATTCAATTTACGAAGTTGTAACCTGCTGTACAGTAGACAATATTCAAATGTTAATTCAAATTTGAAAATGAAATATAAACAGTGTAACCTGATTTTCCATTCATGCAAGCAATATTTAAGTCCAATAATCTAAAAATGAAAACTGCATTTGACGTTTCATCTTCAAAGACTTAACCTGCTGTACAGCGGACAATATTCAAATGCAATGAGCGAAACAGGGCCAGGGGACCTGGGGGCTAGACAAAGACGGTGTAGCGACTTCAGGCTGACGTCCCGAGGGCAAGACGGGTGCGGAGCAGTAGACCCAAGGTGGACGGCTCGAGGAACTGACAGATGGATAGCGCAGGTCCAGAGGACAGGATGCCAGCGGTGAAGACAGAAACCCTCTGGAGGCCAGCGATGAAGGCCGGGACGCTTGACATTAGGACGAAGACAAACTGACAAAGAGACCAGGGAAGCACACAGACTAAATACACTCAGGTGAGGGGAGATAACGAGACACAGGTGAAACTAATCAGGGCAGGGCAAACAATCAAACATCTAATAATATTCAGTATCTTTTTACATTTTCCTACTATTCTTTCAATATGTGTTTTCCAAGTGAGCTGTATGTCAAACAAAATCTCCCAAATACTTGAAACAATCTACTCTTTCTGAGTTTTCTCCATATAGTTTAAGACTGATTTGATATTATTTTCCTTTTTGTAAAAAAAAACTACCTTTGTCTTTACAACTGAAAAGCACAACCCCATTCCAGTGCCCATGCCTCTACTTTCTCTATTGCTTGTTGTAACTTCTTAATTATGAACTCTTTTGTCTATATTTTGTCCCCTTTTCCACATAACCCCATCATCTGCAAATAATGAGACCCCAATAGACCCTACAATTGCCAATCTACATTGCTAAATATTTCATTTATCATAATTGAAAACAATATTGGACTTACCTTAGAGGGGTTCCATTTTATACTAAATAATTCCCACTAAAATATCTTTCTAATCTTACTGAGATCATCCTATATTCCTATTTTCCTATTCCTATATCAACTGAAAAACTTTTAATCCATCTATTTATTTATTAATGTTTATTTGATAGGGACAGATACAATATACATAGAGAATTGCATAACAATTGTCCAATGCATATATATATATATATATATATATATATATATATATATATATATATATATATATATATATATATATATATATATATATGATGACATTTTAATTCTTTGATTTCCAAATAATAAACTAACCTTTCCGTAATTTTGCCTACATGAGATATTAGAGCTATCGGTCTCTAACTTTCTGCCAAGTTAATTATGGATTCTTTCCATTGAGTGGGCAATGATCCCACTTCCCATATCTTATTATACAACTTTAATAATACTTCTTTACTCCTATCACTAAGATTATTTAACATACAATAGCTTATTTGATCTTTCATTGGAGTTGTCTTTCCAGATTTGTTTAACGCATTATTCATTGAAAACATCATATTAATTGTATGTCCATATTCCTTTTCATCTTGCAGCACTTCTATGTTTTTTGCTATTGCAAATTTTCTATTCTATATACTTTATTCGATAACAGCCAGAGAGAGAGTGGGTATGGAGAGAGGGAAGTGTGAAGGAGGGAGATTGCTGGAGAAGGGAGATTGCTGGAGAAGGGAGATTGGGCATAATGCCAAGTAGTGTGGAGAGTCCTAGTCATGAACGAGGTCAGACACATACTGAGGTGAGTGCAGGGCTTTTATGCTGAGTGTGATTGGGAGCTAATGTGGAGCAGGAGTGTGATTGGGAGCCGGTGTGGATCATTAGTGGGTAGTGGAGCCTGGAGTATCCTGACAGTACCCCCCCTCCACGGCCAGCTCCTGAGGGCCGAAAAACCCCGCCGACATGGTGGTCGTCCTCCACCAAGGGGAGCATGTTGATCCAGGCGGCCGGCCGGAGCCTGGGCAGGTGTGGAGCTGGGAGTGTTTGTCTGATGACCAGTAGCTTGGACAGGTGTGGAGCAGGGAGTGTTGGACTGACGACCAGTAGCTTGGACAGGTGTGGAGCAGGGAGTCTCGGACGGACGACCAGGAGGTTGGACAGGTGTGTAGCAGGGAGTCTCGGGCTGACGACCAGGAGCTTGGACAGGTGTGGAGCAGGGAGTGTCGGACTGACGACCAGTAGCTTGGACAGGTGTGGAGCACGGAGTCTCGGACTGATGACCATGAATCCGCTCCTGGGTGTTACGGAGGATCCCAGGTGTACGACCTGGTAGCAGAACCAGGGTGGAGCTGAGGACCTCTGGTGGACGACCCGGGGACTGGCCTGGTGCGGGGCTGAGGACCCCCAGTGGACGACCCGGGGACTGGTCTGGCGAGGATCTGGGGACCTCGGGCAGACGACCCAGGGACTGGACAGGCGAGGAGCTGGGGACCTCGGGCGGACGGCCCGGGGCCTGGACAGCTTGTGACCCTGGGTGGATGACTCAGGGGCTTGACAGTTGAGGAGCTGATCTCATGCGATCTGCGATGAAGATCAATACCATCTGGAGGCCTGGCGGAGTACTGGTGGCACAGGAGGAAGGGAGGCCAGCTGCGGCGAGGGCAGGAACCCCCTGGAGGGCTGCGGTGAAGGCGGGTACCTCCTGAAGGTCTACTGCGAAGGCGTGGACCCTCCGGAGGCCTGAGACGGACGCGAAGGCGTGGACCCTCTAGAGGTCGGAGATGAGAACTCCCTGTAGGTCTGCGGCGAAGGGGTGGACCTTCCGGAAGCGGGAACTTCCTGAAGGTCTGCGGCTAAGGCGGGAACCCCCTGGAGGCCTGAGGTGGAAGTGGAGGCTGGGACTCTCTGGAAGCCAGAGGTGGGAACCTTCTGGATGCCGGAGGCGGGAACCCCCTGGAGGTCTGCCAACCAGCTCAGGGGACGGCGACAGGACAGCAGGACAGGGAGCCAGTGACGAGACATCAGGACTGAAAACCGGCTTTGGAACAGCATGACAAGGATTCGGCGAAGGGGCTGCAGGACTGGGAGCCGGCAACAGGGCTGCAGGACTGGGAGCCAGCGTCTGGACAGCAGGACTGGGAGCAAGGAGCTGCTGCGATCCAGCTGGGAGAGGAGTCGACTGCGATCCAGCAGGGAGTCTGGGAGCGGGGAGCTGCTGCGGTCTGGCGGAGAGCCTGGGAGCGGGGAGCTGCTGCCATCCTACAGGAAGTGATGACTGCTGCGATCCAACAGGGGGTGCTGCCTGCTGCCAACCAGCAGCGAGTGATGGCTGCAGCGATCTGGCTGCGAGTGATGATTGCCGCGGCGCTGGGACTGGAGGCTGCCGCGGGCGCTGGGACTAGAGATGGCAGTGGAGATGGTGGGTTGCTGGGCGGCAGAGCAGGGGAGCAGAGTGATGATGGAGCCGATGCATGTGAATAGCGGGTTAGTCGGCTGATAATTGGTAGTCCGGCGTGCGAGATGGTGACTTCGTGGACCACCTCGAGCCAGACGTGATAGGGATTTGGCACAGTGGGCTGCATGTCTAGCTTCGCTGGGTATAGCCACAGAACACCCTTATCATCCACCACCGAATCAAAAAAGGGCTCCGGTCTGGCCCTCGGCATGGTGAAGTGGGGGGTTGACAGAGAGACTACGGGAATGCCAGCTTATACCTTCAGTATTGGTCCGACTTTCTTTTACGGAACAGACAGGCAGGAGACACTGAGATGGACAATGTTCTTTATTTGATAACAGCCAGGGAGAGAGTTAGTATGGAGAGAGGGAAGTGTGAAGGAGGGAGATCGATGGAGAAGGGAGACCGCTCGTAATGCCGAGTAGTGTGGGGAGTCCTAGTCATGAACGAAGTTGGACACATACTGAGGTGAGTGCAGGGCTTTTATGCTCACTGTGATTGGGAGCTAATATGGAACAGGAGTGATTGGGAGCAGGTGTGGATCATTAGTGGGTAGTGGAGCCTGGAGTATCCTGACATCATTATCGGATATCTATATTCTTTCCACTTACCAGACATTCTTTTAATCATACCCCATACTCTCTCTAATGGTGTATTTCTACCTAATGAATCACAATATTTCCTCTAATACTCTCTTTTAGTCCTCTATATCATATTCCTCACTACTACCTGGTTTCTCTTATAATTAATTACATTTTGAAAGCACAATGTTTTTTTCAAAAATTTGAAAGCCTTATTTTGACTTTGTATTTCTATGTCCACCATGGAACTAACTTTTTGCTTTTATTACCGCTTCTTTTTGGGATAGACTTTTGCTGCTCTTAATAGAATTCTACTGATCTCAGAATTCAAGTCATTAACTGATTGATTTATATTTACAACTTTCAATTTCCCCTTAATGTTTTAAACTTGCTCCAAACTGCTTCCTCAAATTTCCATCTCCCTTTTCTTTCAACCTGTTCTATATCACTTTCTATTCCTATATTAACAGATATTGGATAGTGATCACAACCTACAGTGCTTCCTTTCAATACCAACTACTTATTCCAGGTTGTGATACCATTGTGAGATCAATTGCTAATTTTGTACCCCTCACCAAATTCACCCTTGTGCCTGAAACATAATTTTAACACACCAACTCCTTTTCATCCATTATCTCTTCTAAAATTTCTCCATTCGAATCTTCTGGGTTCCCCCATATTGTACTGTGTGTATGCAAGTCTCCACACCAGAGTACTTTCCCTCTACAATGTTCAAAAATTGATTCTGATTTTTCTTTCTCTAATTGTTTGCATGGGTTATAGAAATCTATTACTTTCATACTCCCTTCTTTGGTCCATACTTTGATAACTATTAATTCTAACTCTTGTACTGTCATTAGTTGCCTATATTTTACTCCTTGTCTGATAAATATTGCACACCCTCTCCCGTTTCCACTGGTTCTAGCTTTCCGTATGCTAGAATATACTTTAATAATAAAATCTAGAACTGGTTTGAGCAATGTTTCCTGTATGCATATAACATCTGATTTTGTTTTTAATGTATTCATATATTTACTGCCTCTGCATACTCTCTGTTCTGTTACTTGTTGAATTTCAACCACCTGTTTTCTCATTATGCATCTTCCATAGGTTGCTGTGTAATTTTCTCCACAGTTGCAACATGTTACTGTACTATTACTTCCACATTCTCCGTAAGCATGTTCTCCTCCACATCTTCCACATCTCTGCTTTCCCTTGCACACCCCAGCAGTGTGGCCATACCTCTGACCTTTCTAGCATCTCCAGGGAGGAGAAACATATGCTTTTATATTGAATCTCATTTATCCAACCATCACCTTTCCATGAAGAACTTCATCTTTGAATTCCAGCAGACTGTCAACTTTTTTCACCAGTCTTAACTGCCTGCAGCCATCTAATTCCTGTTATCTTTTCTCTTTTAAGCATTTTTTTCAGTTCTTCCAAGTTTTGTCCTAGGGGAATTCTTGAAATCACAAGAATTCCCCTAGGACAAAACTTGTTCTTCTTTCTGCTATTTCTTTCTTACATATTTCTCTATACTTTTGCACTTTACCAATAAACTACCATCTCTTAACAATGTAGCCATTTCAATATCCCAAAGTGCTTTCCTCAATCTATTTGTTAAAAAAACATGAAATATTGTCATGTTTTAATATCATCACACTTCTATTACTGAATCTAATTGTGACAGTTATCAAAACTTAATTCCCAGCCCTAGTGCAAACACACACACAATCTGCCAGCACACATGCACATGGGTGTGACTGACTCATTTTTTAAATTTTGGTGACCCTCTGGGGTTGTCAAACCAGGTGCAGTGTAAACTAGGAAAGAACAGAGAAGCTCAGATGACAACACATATAGAGGGAGTATGATGCCATTCTCTGCTTAGGACGCCATTACTCCACTATATCTTACATAGCAAATAGTTGTTTGCTGCTGTATTAATGTTCAAAATCTTGTATACAGAACCTTTAACTAAAAGAGAAATTAAAGACAAACCAAATAAAGAAACCAAAACTGAAGGGTGGAAGCCAGTGGAGAAACGACGCCTGACTGACTGGCACAAGCTTATAGTATTGCAGTAGACCCCCTCAACAATAGGTCAACCCTGGTGACTAGACAGAACTATATCCTCTATAGGAGGGTTTACTGCTGTTGGAGGGACCCCTCCAGTCTGCATATTTCATAATTTCCTCCCTATTGCCTGCAAACAATGTTTGCTCTTAAATAATACATGTAGGCTAAGTTATAATATCAAATGACAGGGAGAAAAGATATTAATTAGCTGTGATTGCATTTGTTTGGTTTTTGTGATATCTCAAAGAGCCAGAGTAAGTTGAAATCATTTCATGAGACAGGCCCCTGCTGGAACCATACCCCTGAACATAGCACTGGATACAGAGTTTCATCTAGCCTTTCCAAAACACAAGAACCAATCACAGACATCAGGCACATGATGCTATGTCTCCACTATTCACAGACCATGTTAGTTTTAAGAGAAAGTTTAGATGACAAGAAGAATTACTTCTTGCACAGTTATGTATCATTAAATTAATTTACCTTAACTATGTTTTGATTGAAAAGTTAATATAAAGTTATGTTGGTGGTGGTGGCTGATATCATCTATCTTAATCCAGACTTGATGGCAAGATAGGCATTAATATTCATTTTTAATGATGATAATTAATCTCTATTTCAACCTCCAGATGTCATGAAGAGAGAGCTGGTTGATTTATAAGATGCGTTCAGATATTATCAACAGATATCAGACGACAAGGTGTGCGTGTCTGTGTGGAACGGAAAGAGGAAGAGTCAGAGTTATCTAGGTTTTTTTACTTTATTATACGATAAGAAGTTATATACATCTTTGGGATTATTTCAATGCAGGATTGTCAACCTGATCATAATCACAAGGCAAAGCATAAGACTAATGCAATCCCATATTTGTTTTTAATTTACTGTCAGGAAATTGAGTGTAAAGAACAAAACCAACAAAGTCCGTTTCTCAATACTTTCTGACTTCCTGTCTGTGGCACTCGTCCATTGGTTCCCATCGGTGAAAAATTTCAAGAGCAGATGTACTATCAGTCCGATTATTTACATTCTTCACAAATGATCACTAAACAGTTTTGTTGGTCTGGAAGCTGATTTATCAATAATAAATTAAAAATGTTCACCCAAATATGTAATAAACAAAATGTATTATTGATAATAAAATTTAGCGTATTATACAATAATAAGCCAATGTCATGGAAAACTAGACTGTGTTTAATAGTGAAACTAACCAAATGAGTCTCCACTAAAAGAAGGGGGGCACTTTTGGAAAAAGAGGTGTTACACTCTCATTCAAAGGTCTGCTTCTAGGCATTACTAAACTGTACATTATGGATAGTTGGCATTTCTAATTAATAGAAATGCGAAATACAACTGTACATAGTCTGATATGAAACAATTGAGAATGACTTCCGGATGGGAGCCGAAACGTCTTGATTCTGAAAACAGTGTCCAGATGACTACGACTGAAACCTTTTCTACGATGGAGCACTCCTGGACGAATGAGGGACTACACCGTCTCATCTTGTACAAGGATCTTTTCAATTTAGAAAACCACAGTCAGCAAGCTGTTAATCTGTAGCCATCATCCTAAAAAAGAATGCTATTCTTAACATTACACAGAGTTATATATGAGAATGTACAACTATCTGATAGGAGGAGCTGTGGTTTAGACTTAGCTCTCCCTTCGGTGGTGCACAGGCTGGTCCCAGCCTCTTGGCACACGATTCCACCCTTCGTGTGGAGACAGCGCTCTAGTGGAGGAATCCTACATTTCCTCTGTTTGTAAGTTGCTAAAGTCTCTGCTTTGTTCCCCAAAACTGATACTTTTCACTTTCATGGCCATTACAATACATACTGTCCTCAGTACATGATGTTCTTTCTGATATCCCTGTTTCTTTGTATAAATGTAAGCCTGTTTGCAACAGCTAATCAACTTTTGCCTGCAGTCAGCAAGTCTGCAGGACAACACTTTGAATTGTTAAGCCTCATGCCCTGCGTGTGTATGTGTGTACAAAAGTTTCAACATAGAGTGAATGAGGAGAGGGAGCGCCGGTACATCAGAGAAATATCATAAAATGAATTTGTGTCCCTCGTCTGTTAGCCCTCTGTTGTGTGTTGCTGTCTGAAATAAATTTGGTGTGAGTGTGCTTTGGAAAAATCACCTGCAAAGTCATAAAGATAAGTGATCACATTTTACAAGAACAACACAGGGCCATGAATCGAGTGAGGACTGATGATTTCTAATAATGCAACATCTTAAAACAAAAGGAAGCCAAAATGTCTCCATGTTAGTGCAAAAATGAAAAAGATACAGTCATGAAGTATGGTAAGATTTGACAGATGCTCCAATGCTTTCTCTGACAAAATAAAGGGACAGTTTGTTAGAAATGATAAAGTGTCAGTTGGGTGGGGTGGTTCGGTTCTCATAACAGAAGAACAGGAGAGAGCTAATGATAACAGTGCAATGAAATGTCTATAATCTGTACCAAGGAGGAGCAGATCATATGGCTCCTACATGTGTGTGTGATGGACATGCTTAAGGCACACCTGCAGAGATATGGCCACAGTATGGATTTGGCTATACAACTCCAATATAGAATGGAGGTTAATTGTCCCATCACTTAAAGTGCACAGCTAGCAGTAGTGAGAGAGTGATATGCAACGCTTTGTCACTTTTTAATCGATGGGTGATGGATGGTGACCTTTGATTAAACATGAATTAAACCCGGCCCCCTTGACCCCTTGACCCTCCCTCCTCCCGGAAGTGGGTGACACTATACGTGCCCCAATGAGCGTGAAGCAGGTGTGGCTAGCAGGAGCCAATGGGAGTGAAGCAGGCGTGGTGAGCAGGAGCCAATGGGGGCGAAGCAGGCGTGGGAATGAAAAAAAAACCCTTTATTAATTATTAAATAATATGATTAAATAATTCAATCATTTAAGTGAAATCAATAGTATCAAAAGTATAAAAAATAATTTCAAACTTACCATCTGTAAAATCTAATCTTTCAGGAGAAAAAGACACACCCTTCTCTGTCGTCTGTCTGGTGCAGAGTGAGATGTGAATGAATTGGAAGAATGCGGGAGTAGGCGGAGCTTGTGTGAACCAATGGGAGCGCAGCAGGCAGGGTGAGGAGGAGCTTACGTGAGGCGATGATTTCGGTAAAATGTGAACTAAAAAATGAATGATTAAAGTTTTGAAGTTGAATAAATGTCCAGATATCCGTTGATGAATGTCAACATGCGGCATCTCGTACAGCTCCAGTGCAGACTGCGTGAAGGCAGAGTGAGGAATGAGGGTATATCGGATTTCCTCCATAATAACATCACCCTTGAAGGTCAGCCATATGTGAAGGCAGTTTGAAATTAGCGGGTGAAACTCCTTATAGAGGATAAGTAAAACTATAATGGGGTGCCAATGGCATTTCATTAATACATCTATACATCACGTGTCCCTAAAAGGTCAAAGTTTGCTGCTCTTTCTGAAGATTCCTTGCTGCTAAATTATCTGTGAGGCCAGTTTGAAATTGGCGGGTGAAACTCTTCACACAAGGTAAATATAACCCTAACGGATGCCCATGGCTTTCTCAATCATCAATACATCCTGCGTCCCTGAAAGGTCTTTCTGAAGACAGACTGAGGAATGTCTCTTTTATGGCTTTAAGGCATACTGAATGCGTGTCAGCCGGACTTACGTACACACTTAGTACAAAATAAAGGTAAATTGCCCATAAAATCTGGAATCTGGGGACCTTTACTCACTCTTATGTTGAAAAAGATTATACATTAAAGTTTCACAGTATCATAAGGTGTTGTGGTACACCGTGGCTGGACCCAAAAGACTAGTACAGAGGGAGTGACGTAGTTTCCGCTTATTAGGAAGTACAATGAGGAACCAGAAGTGTGGAGGTAATCGCTGGGAGCCGGTGGACTGGGTGAAGACAGCGGGCTGGCAAGAGACTGGAGAAAGCAGGCAGGTGGAGAAAGGACAGCGGGCTGAGGTGGAGCAGTGGAGATCTGAGGTGAGGTCCTCCTGGGAAGCCGGTGGGCAACTTGGAGGCAGGTGAGAGGAACAAACCTGAACACAGGGAGTCAAAGAGTTAGTCTGGGTTTCAGATAGCATAAAGGTAATTCTCTAGGAAGGTAAGTCAGAAGTCAAGGCGTAATACTACTGGGGTAAACAGACGATCTGGTGAAGACTGGTGAGAAGAGCCGGGTAGATACACTGCCAGGTGTTGATTGTGGATGAAGAGCAGGTGAGCAGGAGCAGATGGGTAGCAGGTGTGTCAGTCACTGATTGGCAGTTCCCAGAAGGCCGGTGACCCCAGCTCACACACACACACACACACACACACACACACACACACACACACACATGAAGCAGGGGAACCAACAGGGGACAAACAGAGACACTAGGAATGGTACAGCTGTACCATGACACAAAGGGAAATTACAATTTACAATTACTGTCTTTAACACAGAGCCAGATGTCAAATGTACTTGAAGTTTCTATATGAAGCTCCGTGTGCGAAGCCTGTACAAAAAACATCACAAATAATGAGAAAAAGAAGAAAAAGAAAGAAGTTAAATCTCAGAGGTTAACTCTGCGCTGCACCGACCACACACAAACACACACACACGTGCACACAAACATGCACCTGCACACACACACACACACACACACACACACACACACACACACACACATACGGACGTCTGATGTACAGATATTTGGAACAGCTGCAAGACAGAGTCCTTTACTGTGATACAGACAGCCTCATCTATGTCACACAAGAGGGAGAGACGCGGCTCAAGCTGGGTAACTACCTGGGAGATTTGACAGACTAGTTAGATAGCATCAAAGAATTTGTGGCTGTGGGTCCAAAAAGTTACGTTTACCAAACTCGAAACAACAAGGTTATTGTATGTTTAAAAGACATTACGCAGACGCACCAATGCTGTGAAAGACCTGGTTCAGAGAGGGCAGTCATTGAAATCCCTCAGCACAGTAGTGTGCGAGTTAAGGCTTCCTTCTAAAAAACACATCATTCCAAAAAAAGTTCAGAGTTGTATATGATAAAAGACGGCTGCTGAGTCTAGGACAAACATTGCCTTTTGGTTATTGAGGAGAAAACGTTCTCATCCGAAGAAACTAACTTTGACCCCAGACTGAAAGTGCCTTTTTCTTGTCTGGTCACAGGACTGAGCGGCTGCGGCAAGACTTATTTTGTAAAGTCTGTTTCGGAAAACTGTAATCATCTGATGGATAAACTGCCTGATAACATTGTATGGATTTTTACATCGTTTCACCCTTTGTATGCTGACCTGCAAAAGAAAAAGATTCAATTTGTTGAGGGCCTGTCTCCTTCTTTTGATGATGAAAACCTGTTTCCCCCTGCTCTCCTTAAACCTCTTAAAAGGAAACATTCCCTTGATCTCTGCTCAATATAAAAAACTCAGAAAACAAAAGAAAATGATCAGGTTTAGTGGCCAGGAAAAAAAACAGTCTAAAAACCAAACATCAGGCTCTGAGAAAACAGTCTGGAGGTTTTCTTTTACCTTTGCTGTCAGCGGTGGTGCCGATGTTTGGAGAGCTACTTGGAGGGCTTATTAGAAGATAAATCATGAGTCAAAAGATATTTTTGATTTCGCCTCAACAGCTAAACCGTCTGAGTCAGTCTGTAGCTTCTGCTCCCAACACCGGGGAAACGATGAGACTGCTGCAAAGATACCTAGCTTTGCTCAAACAAGATGAAAAAGAAGACTGTTGTATCACTTTGACTCTAGCCAAAGAATCTGGGGAGCAATAAGATCAGCGAGAAGACAAACAAGTAACGCACGATGAAACTGTTAACGAGGTGCTGCAAAACCTACCTGCTTGCTACCATAACAATGCAGTGTACATTATGAAGAAATTAACCAAGAGCAGATGGGCTCTCTCAGGAGAGTTTGTCCATAAGGGAGAGATTTTGAAAGGCTCACACCTGCTAGACCTGTTGCATGAAAAATCCAGTGAACCCAAGGGATGGATGGGGTTTCTAAATACTTTACGGGAGCTCAACATCCCTTCATCCTTGATGAGTAACCCCCGTGCTAGCGAGCAAAATCATAAACTTCAAAAGGTAGGAATCAAACGAATTTAACCGTCTCCAGATCCATCTTTATTTATAAGTTGTAACAATCTTTAAACATTTGTAAAGAACAGACTGTGTGGTGAAAAGATCCGGCTCTTTGCAGCCTCGTACAACGTTGATATTTTTTCACAAATTTTGATACCATAGCATCATTTTTCATCACATCATCTTGATACAAAGACAGCACATTTTCAAAAGATAGGCCGCAAGATAAGCCGATTGTGGTATAAAATAGATTCAAAACGGTTTTCTAAAAATTGCAAGATGCTTTTAGGATAAAGTGAAAAATCTGGGGAGAATCAGAAAGAATAAAAAAAGCTGCCTTTTTTGCCTTCCTCAAGGGTGAGGGCCAACCAGTGCTCTCCTGGTTCGTGTGCAGGGTGTGTGTTGACGATAAAAAAGGCTGGAAGTCTAAAGGATTGACGCAGTAAAGGTAACTGATCTGTGGCCCACACTCCGCAAAAGGCATATCCTAGTAAATGACGTAGTAATCCGTCCAATTGATGATTGTTCATATTGTCCCAGTAATAGTCCACAAGCACCTGTCGTTTGGAATTGATCTCCAAAACAGACTCGTAACAAGCATAAACGATAAGAGTGGTAGTATGGGGCAAAGGTTCTCTGAATCTCATTTCTAGTCTTAAACTTCTGTTGGAAACGCACAACAATGCGTCGGCATCTCAAACAGACATTTGTGTTGTAGCTGACTCGGATGATCAATTTGACAGCCGTTACAGATTTCAGATGTGTATGCGGTCAGAACGTTGCTCAACAGGCGAACCACCACGGCTCTCACCGTGTTCAGAAATAGGTCAGAGAGCACCCCATCAGGTTCGTCCTCTTTCTTGGGAGAGGGGGGTGGCGAGGTGCTTGGAGCTGATGATACCTAAGAAGAAGAGGGCCAGTCAGGGGAGAGAGATGGTGTAGGAGGAGGTATAATCCAGTCATGGCTCCCCAGCATGGATGGTGGGGGTGTCTTTTCGAGGGCAGGGCTTAAACGGAATGAATTGCAGGGCAGAGTCAGAGGAGGAGGAGTTGGGGGTGGTGTCTTCTGTAAACAGAGTCTTTTTCATCATCAGAATGGCTCTCAATGTCTGACTCCTTAGAAAGAGATCCTTCAGTTTTTCTGCTTTTTCAACCATAATTTTCATTAGATTAGATTAGATTCAACTTTATTATTAGTACAAGGCAACGAAATGCAGTTCAGGTCTAACCAGAAGTGCAATAAGCAAGTGCAGGATATAAAGTATGTGCATAAATGCAGTATAGAGCAATTTTATGAAAATATTTTACAAGTGGTACTATGGACATTATATACAGATGGCATTACTATAAACAGAAGTATACTGATGGATATGTACAATAATGAATTGGACTGGGCAGAACAGTAGTGCAATGAAAATTATGTAGTGCAATTTATGGAAATAGTTAACAGTGCAGTAGCTGAGTTATTGCAGTATAGTATTCAGTACATAGTACTGGAGTGCAAATGATGCAGTATATGTATAAATAAATAGTCTGGTAGTGCATGAACATGTGGTACATGTAGCAAAAACAATATTAATATAGCAGCATTTAAATTAAGATATATGAGGGGACAGTGGAATCAGCGGGGGGCAGAGTTCAGCAGGAAGACAGCTCTGGGAAAAATGCTGTTTCTCAGTCTGCTGGTCCTTGTCCGGAAGCACCTGAGGCGCCTGCCGGAAGGCAGGGGAGAAAACAGTCTCTGGCCGGGGTGAGAGGAGTCCTTAAGAATGCTGCGGGCTCGACGCAGACAGCGTTTCCTCTGGATGTCCTCAGTGGCTGGAAGTGGACCCCCTGTGATGCACTGGGCAGTTTTCACCACCCGCTCCAGTGCCTTGCGTTCTTCAGCTGAGCAGTTCCCATACCAGACTGTGACATAGTGGGTTAGGATGCTCTTTACTGTGCAGCAAAAGAAGTTCATCCACACCTTGATGGGCAGCCGTAATGACATCTGGAATGCTCCATACTTCATAGTTGAACGCATATCCCCACACACCTCCATCTTCTAAAACCCATTACTCCTGAAGCACGTTGGCGGGAGGTGTCTGGATCTGACTCAAATACAACACCTGTTTCTTCAGTGCGACCACTGGTGTTGCGTTTTGATAACTCGTCAGAGGCGTCTGGCTGATCATCTTCAACTGATTCATCTGTTGATGTTTCAGACCAGAAATATTCTGCTTTTATAAATTTTTTTGTTTGACGCAAGCTCCTCCTAATCTATTTTCCCATTGGCTAACCCTAACCCTGCCTGCTGTATGCCCATTGTTTCACGCAAGCTCCGCCTACCCTCCGACATTCTTTCAATTCATTCACATCTCACTCTGCACCAGACAGACGACAGAGAAGGACATGTCTTTTTCTCCTGAAAGATTAGATTTTACAGATGGTAAGTTTGTAAATAATTTTTTATACTTTTGATACTATTGATTTCACTGAATGACTGATTGAATTATTTATTCATATTATTTCATTTACAGGGTTTTTTTTCATTCCCATGCCTGCTTCGCTCCAATTGGCTCCTGCTCACCACGCCTGCTTCATTCCCATTAGCTCCTGCTAGCCACGCCTGCTTCACACTCATTGGTCCATGCATAGCGCCACCCACCGGAGGGAGGGAGGGTCAAGAGGTCAAGGGGGCCGGGTTTAATTCATGTTTACTCAAAGGTCACCATCCATCACCCGTCAATTAAAAAGTGACAGAAAGTGTTGCATATCACTCTTTCTGTAGTGCAACTTATTGCATGTTAAACACTGCAGCTGTCAATATATGTCACTGATAAGTCAATAAAAAACATGTGAACATATGCTTTTTTATATTAAAACAAATACATGCTTGCATGTTAAAGGTTCTCCCATATAAAAATATAATATTGGGCCCCCATAGATCACCCATGTAGGCTACACCGCTGTAACACACTACACTTGCCCACTTGACCACCCCAACAGAGCATCATTTTCTGAAACCAATATGCATGCCTCAGTATCTGAAGCATCTTCAAGCTGAGCATCTCTTTGTCCCATGCATTGCTTGCTCTTTATTGCTTCCTCGTGATCTTCTTTACTGCTGCTTCTAGCACTGTCCGTTGCCTCTTCTTTCACTTCCTCTCTGGCTTCATTGGTTGAGGAAGGTCCTGGTTCTGGAGTATACATGTATATAATATATAGAGTATCCTGTAATAGTATCAACATCATAATTTCAACTACCAACATGTTCTGATGACTGACTTAGAACACTGAGCAGGTCTACACATACTACTGATGCATACCAATACTATACTTTTATAAATGGTATACTATAATACAGCAATATATTTAATATCTGAGGAGCTACTTTATGTAATTCAATGCCGTTGTCAATCTGACTATTTGTTTGAAAGTAGCCTACTGCAATGTATTGACAGTAATGTGATTATCCAGTCAGGAAAAATCTCACTTGGGGTTAAAATTAAAAGTAGTATCTTAATTAGATTATTATTATTATTATTATTATTATTATCATCATCATCATCATCATCATCATCATCATCATTATTTTGTGATAATTTGTTATTTATTTTGAATGATCTCTACTCTGGGAGAAGTAGTGGAGGGTTTTACCCCAAAGACTGAGATCTTCCATCATCAGCTCCATGGATTGCTCTGGATAAAACTAGCTAGCTACTATCAACAAAGTACTGCTCACCTTCTTCTCCTTCAACTGAGAGTTGGATAGGACTAGGGAGGACTGATGGTGGGTTTGCTGGAGCTGTATCTGCATGACAAGGGCAAAACTGATTATTGATTAAATTTCAGCCAAATAAACGGAAAACATGTCAACTGGGACACGTGAAAAGTGGGATGGATTCTCAGACCTGGCTTGAGTTTAACAACAGATGAGTTGATAATATTGTCAATAACATAAGGGCCAATATAATGCGGGGAGAGTTTTTTAGAGTACGTTTTCAAAAGGGGTTTCTTTTGAACAGAGCCAAACTCTCTGACCTGGTTGGTAGTTAGGAGCTGGGGTATGTACAACAAGTTTTAAGGATGCTCAGCCCCTTCCAGCCAATGTCTCCATTCTTCCAGAGCAAATGGTAAGCGTTCACGGTTACCAACGTCACAGTTGCGTTCTGCAGGAGTCAACTGGTGGGAGAAGGCTTATCTTTCTTAGAGACAAAGAAAAAACCAGCACCCACAGGGAAGGAAGAGGGACGGATTAAACCTGCTGCCAAGGAGTCATGAATGTACTTCTCCATGGCTTCCCTCTTGGGAAGAGACAGGTTGTATAGTCGACTGGATGGCAGAGGAGCTCCAGGGAGAAGATCTATGGCGCAGTCATATGGCGATGTGAGGGCAGAGAAAGAGCACGCTGTTTACTGAACACCTCTCCCAAATCATGACACACAGAGAAAATAGAGGAGAGATCAGGAGGGACGGGATCTGGAGAAACAGCTGCAGGTTCAGCAGGTGCCAGGTGCCAACAGAACACAAGACAAATGACAAAAAGTGCTCCACCTCACCACCTTGGCAGCAGACCAGTCGATGTGAGGATTATGTTTCTGTAGCCAGGGCTTTCCCAAATCCAAGGGAGCATGGGAGGAGGGAAAGAAATGAAACTGGATGATCTTGTGTTGATTACCAGCCAGGAGCAGGTTCAGAGGCTTGTTCCGATGAGTGACACAGGCTAGGAGTCTTCCATTAAGAGCATTAGCATGAAGAGGAACATATGATGTTTGGTGTCAATACCAGCCTGGGCCACAAGGTTAGCATCCAAAAAATTCTCATCAGCCCCAGACTCCAGCCCCAGAGAGATTTATAACAAGTCTTGCATCAATTTGCATATGTGTCCTTGGAAACTCAGATGACTGACTCACCAGAACCCCGACCACTGCTACTGATGAGTCTTCCCTTTTAACCGACGAGGACAGGAATCCAGGAAGTGGCCAAACCGACCACAGTAGATGCAGACTGCAGCTTCAGATTTCTCCTGCCGTTTGGCTTAGACTCATCCCTCACAGCTAATTCATCCTTGACAGACTCACTGAGCCCCTTAACAAAGACCCCTTGAAGTGACTCACCATTCCAACCTGACTCTGCCGCTGATGTCCAAAACTCCACTGAATACTCCCTACACAGGGCCCTGGCGGAGAGACAAAAGCCGCTTACCGGTGTCTTTACCCTTAACAGGATAATCAAAACCTTAAAAAATTTGCATAAGAGAAATAAGCCAAAGATGAACTCTCCAAAACAGCTGCTCCCCAAGCTTTAGCCCTCCCTGATAGCAAACCCAAAATATAAGCTATCTTGGACTTATTTGACTAAGTACATCTGAGGCTGCTGCTTGAACAACAGGGAACACTGGAGGAGAAACACACTGCAGGAACCCAAATCTCCAATGTAGTGCTCAGGGACATGAGGTTCTCTGGGCAAACTGGATGTTGACAGGGAGGCAGGGAGCTGAGGACAGACTGAGTGGGCTGGGAGTTGGCTGAGTTTAGCTGATTTTCAATCCGTGAAACGCTGGCCAACAGACCCTGTAATGTGTCCATAACCTCTCCAATAACCTGGTCATGTTGGCCCATGAGTTTACCTTGGTTAGAGAGGGCATGGCGGAGATCTTCTGTAGTTAGGTGGAGATTTTCTGTGGTTTGGCGGAGATTGTCCGAATCCATGATGGCTCGATTGTTCTGTTAGGTTTTGTAGATTTTGTACCCAGAAGCAGACTCAAAGGCAAACAGGTTTTGAATGATAAAAGGGTATTTATTGTAGAGGGAAGCAGGAATGGAACGGGGGAAGTCTAGGGCTGGTTGCTTGAATGAATCCAAAAGTGGGTTGCAGGAGACAGCGTAGTGTATCTGGAAAGAGTGGCAGGTAGGTGTGCGTGGTCCTGAGGCACAAAGAGAAACAGGATTAGTCAGAGGCAAATCGCACAGGGAAATCACAAAGCAACAGATTCTCGCAGGAGGATGCCAGAGAGGTACAACCATGGTAGCTGACGGAACAATCTGGCAATGAGTGAGTGAAGAGCCGGGCTAGAAGTACTGCAGAGTGATGAGGCTGATGAGGATCAGGTGTGCTTGATTGGCAGACAGGCAGCACAGGGGGAGAGAGGGAGGAAGATCGCCAAGTCCAGACACTGACACAGAGAGACAGACAACACACAAGGAGAACAGGGGAGGGTAAAAACACAGAGAAACTAGGCGTCACGGCAGTAACTGTGACATGGATGTCCTGAACATGGTTCACCATGCTTTGCCATTTTGTCTCCATCACATCTGGATCTCCATTAGGAGTGGAAGCTCCAGTACAGGGGGATAATAACGGCTGGCCTCCTCCACAGCTTCAGGTCCTCACACTCCCTCTCCTTCGCAGCAGCATCCAAAGTTTTCCCTAGACCTGTTTCAGAACAGAAATTAAATGTAAAAAAAGAATATGTAATTATACCAAAAGCCAAGCTAAATGAAACTACCAACAGCCCTGCCATAAAATCTACCTTTACAAAGCTTACAATGTTTAGAGGTCATAGTGTTGGAGTTATACCGGACTGCATTATACTGAGAGGTGTTTCTCAGTATATTGCATATTTTGCCCTGTCCTACATTATGGATGACTTATCTGTTTACTATAGAACATGTACAGCTAATGCTAGATTTAAGATGTGTGCTTGGACCGATTCTATTCATCTTATATATGCTTACTTTAGGCAATATTATTAGGAAACACTCCATAAACTTTCATTGTTATGCGGATGATACCCAATTAAAGGTATCGATCATGCCAGATGAAACTAATCAATTAGGTAAACTTCAAGCATGCCTTAAGGACATAAAAACCTGATGACCTGCAATTTTCTGATGTTAAACTCTGAAGTTATTGTACTTGGCCCCAAACACCTCCAAGACACTTTATCTAATGATATAATTGCCCTGGCCTCCAGCATCACCGTAAGGAACCTCAGAGTTATCTTTGATCAGAATTTATCCTTTAACTCCCACATGAAACAAACTTGAAACACAGTGAAACACACATGAAAAACTAGTCCTTGCATTTGTTACTTCTAGGTTGGATTATTGCAAACAATTGCTCGAATAAGTCCCTTAAGACTCTCCACTTGATCCAGAATGCTGCGGCACGTGTACTTACAAGAACTAGGAAAATAGATCATATTTCTCCAATATTAACTTCTCTGCACTGGCTCCCTGTAAAATCCAGAATAGAAATTAAAATCCTTCTACTCACCTACAAAGCTCTTAATGGTCAGGCACCATCGTATCTTAAAGAGCTCATAATACCTTATTACCTCATTAGAACACTGCACTCCCAGAATGCAGGGTTACTTGCGGTTCCTAGAGTCTCCAAAAGTAGAATGGGAGCCAGAGCCTTCAGCTATCAAGCTCCTCTCCTGTGGAATCAGGTCCCAGTTTGGGTTTGGGAAGCAGACGCCATCTCCACATTTAAAGACTTTAAGACTGTGAGTGCAACAAGCTAACTCACTAGCTTAGGACTTCACAGTTCTTTTGTACTCAACACAAAACGTCAGTGAATAAAAGTCTTGAATCCAAAGTTCTTGGAAAGATGACTGTTTAATTATGAATCTCGAAACATAAAACATTTTAAACTTAGGATCTTTACTTTTCTTACAAATTAACTGTGTAGTTCCGTGTAGGTCAAAAGACTGTGTTGCTCCAAAGTCCAGTGGCTTCTGACTGTTTCGCAGGGTTCTATTTCTTTCATACTAAATCTAACAGCCAATCAAATTGCATTATACTAGATCACTGGCTAACTGTTTACATTCCAATTTATACGTTTCATTTGCAACACAAGTTTTTCTCAGATTTACAAAATAAACTCATACTTCCATAGAAATGGCTTCAACAAAGACTTTCCTCTTTGATAAAGCTTATAGTTAGGGCTGGCTTGGGTGATATCTGACTGCCGGGAGACTTCCCATGATGCAATGAGCTCCTCTCTCGTCCTGTCCCTCTTCATCTGTGTACATTTTTATCCCATTAATGCACGTTACGAACTCGACATCTTCTCTCTCCCGTAGTTTTGTGCTTTCTCGTCTCTCTCCTCTCTCCTTCTATCTCTTTCAGGCGGATGGGCGCAGATGGCTGCCCACCCTAAGTCTGGATCTTCCCGAGGTTTCTGCCTCTTACAGGAAGTTTTTCCTTGCCACTGTCACCAAGTGCTTGCTCATGGTGGGATTTGTTGGGTCTCTGTAAATAATATAAAGATTACAGTCTCAACCTGCTCTATAGGAAAAGTGCAATGAGATAACTTCTGTTATGAATTGGTGCTATTTAAATAAAGTTGAATTGAATTGAAGAGTAAAGTTACACCACCCGATGAACGATGGGAAGGTTTGAGGTTGTACTATGAAGCACAGATCGTAGTTAAGGAGCCAGCAGCACTGGCTTTAGGTACATCTTCATTACTTGCATTATCTCCCAAAACCTTATAACACACCAACATTACACCACATGAAAATAAATTACAAATGTATTAGCTGTACAAACAAAGTCACCAAGCTCTATAACTAGACTTCAGGGTTTTAATGTTAGCAAACTGAAGTTACCAATTATGCCTTATCAAATGGTAGGTTTTATAAAATAGGAAGCGAATGCTAGCTAACATTAGCAATTGTGCCTTATCAGCTGGTGGGTTTTACAAGATAGCTACACTGCCTTACAACAATAAATACTCACCACATGCTGTTCTCATGATTGAAATCATTATGCTGACTAATTTGGCATTAGCAATCGTTAGACAACGAGACTCGTAAGTCTCGTTGTCTAACAATTGCCCGTTGCACACCGTTGCACACAGTTGAGGAAACATGTTGTTCAACCCGGAAACCGTAGCAAAATGGTACATACCATTTTCAGACTGAACATGCCCCTGATGAAGAAGCTGTGTGTACTGAAGGAAGTGCATCGGCTATCAGTCTCACACAGTCATGGCTTCGACATCCCATTGTGAACACCCAGGCACGGAGCTAGCGCTATTCTTTTTCCTGTTGGGAAAACTGTGGACTCAATGTCCTAACAGGCTGGAGTTTGTGCAACCTGCACAAACACAATAATTAATGATGAAAAATGGTGAAACGCATGTATGACAACAGAAAAAAAGACTCATTAAATTAAAACAGCTCAGACTCAGTGCCACCCAGTGGCGTCATGCCCTTTCAAGCTTTGATATCTGGATTTTTTATATTTTTATTTTATTTTATATTTTATTACTAATATTTTTTATAATATGTAGTTATGATCAATTTATATTATGAGTCAGATGTATTTTTCTAATCATACCTCAAAAAGTCACAAACCCCGCTCCAAAAGGATGAAATCGGTTTGCAACAGCAGGTATGAGCGCACAGCACTCTGTTGCGCGTCATTGCTGAAGGAGATGTAGGCTAGGTTGCTGAAGTGGTTAGTAGAGCATCAATCCCTTTTTCAAATGTGTGAAAATGAAATGCAATTAGGAAGTGAACTTGGGGAAAGTTAGGAATTCCTTTTGGAATGCAGACAGATGTTAATAGGCATGAAAATCCTACACTTGGCTATTATTGCCCCCCTTGTCTCTAGTTATATCAGTGTGTGTAACTAGGTGTGGTTACAGGCTATATGTTCTTAGGCTAGTGATGATGATGGATAATTCAAAGAGACTGAGCAGTTGGAAAATAGGTTACTACTGCTCAGTCTGAGCTTTTATTGCCAGTGGAGCAGACACTGCTATTTGATGTCAGCACAGTCTCATCTGTACTCATGCTGTTTCCTATGCACTGTGTTTGAAAATACAACTATTAACATGTTGGCAGGTTCATTTAATCTGTGGCTTTATTGTCTATGTTCTCTAAATTTTTTTTGCATTGAGGATATAGTCTTTTTATGTGAATTTATGCCCCTTAAAATTTTTGGGTGAAGTTGACAAGATTGAGCTCTTTTTCAAGAAAAGTGGCAGCAGTGTAGAAGCTGGTGCAGAAGTGAGTGAATAAGTGAGTGTAATTTTCAATAATCATAACAGCACATATAATTGACATGAAAATCTATCTAAATACACATATACCCTAATATAAAGTGGAAGATTACTAAGCTACAAAAACTGCTGTTAAATTGCAGAAAATTGCGTCATTATTTTCTGTTTTCATCATTTTGTGTCTAACTGTCTTACATGATGACCCTGTTACCACCTACTACCACACGCTGAGTGGCCTTTCTCAGTACCAAGTATGCCAAGTTCAGACTTGCGTAACTGGTAGTTCGGACTTGGCAAGTTTGACTCAGGAGTACAAACTCCCAAGGTAATACGGCAAAAAAAGCAATACGGTCATTCTGCAATTGGAACAGTAGCATACTTGATGACATCACCATCTCACCTCGTCTTGGCAATATGTGTCTGCTCATTTCATTTAAAAAATATTAATATGTATATATTTTGAGTGTTCCAAGATCTGTAGCCTACATATAAAAAAACAGTGGCAGGAAAAAGGTTGTGGAAGGTTGTTGTTGTGGACATTGGTGAATGAATGAATGAATGAATGAATGAGGAGAAATAAAATTAGACATCAGACATTAGAAAATTAGACACAATGCATTAAAATGGATCAGACCCAGATTGCTGTTGTACTCTTTATAAAGAAGCTGAAGACGAGGCGAATCCGTCAAAGAAGAGCCAGGATGCGGTGGAGGGTGGAGAGGACACGTGCCATATAAGCATGTCTCTCTAGCTACATTTGTCTAATCATTATGCTTTTTTGTTAACCTGTCTACCCATTTATATGTAGACTTGACTGTTTACTTGGTACACCTAGATAAAAACTAATGCAGTTTAATATTGTATAAAGTCTTTATTTTAAGGAGTTTTCAGAAAATCCTTGTCATTTATGACACCGATGTCCTTTAAGTGAACTGCAGTCAGCATCCTGTTGCTCACGCTTGCACCTACGGAGTGCATCCTGCACCCCACGGGTGGTCCAGGCGGGGACAGCAGAGGCATGAAGCAGGAGAGGAGCGAGAGAGAGGTCGGGCATCAGTCAGCACCCACGTCTGGAGGCCTGGGGTTATGCGGTGGTTACGGCAGGGGTTATGGCTGGGTCAGCCCTGGGGTGCCAGGAGCTGGTAAGAAAACCACCTTGGACTGCTAGCTGCATGGCTAACTGAGATAAGTAGCAACCGGAGTTAGCAGCAGTTAGCGGTTACTTTAGCAACAAGTAAAGCTATCTGTCTCATTTTTAAAGTTACATTTCAAACCATTCAAACATTGGCAATAAAAACCTATTAATACATGTACAAAACTCTTCACAGTACATTTAATGTTGGTAATGTGAGGTGTTAGCCCACATTCCACATAGTGTACATACCTGCCGTTTGTCTTCTTGGTACTCAAACATCAAGCGGTTGATACTCAGTCTGACAGGCCTTGTACAGTTAGGTGCACAAACATCACTATACATTAATGCAAGAAGTACTCTTCATCTGTGTCACGTACATCTTTAGTCATTAACCAGGATAGATGTCAACACAAACAGGACATTTCCTGTCTATGATACAGTAATCATGTAGGCTACAGTAACTTTTTGACCCCTGGGAAGCCTGTCAGGCAATGAAAGAAATGGAAACCTTCTTAAGCATAAGCAAGCACCTGACCAAACAGGTCAGATGTTAGAAATGTATTTCTGGTAGACTTCAATTTCATATCAGACAATTCATATTTAGAATACAGTTTAAAAATATGAAATAGTAATAAGACATAAATAAGCAATACATATAATACATAATAACTATAACAACAATTAATAAACAATGTTAAAAAATTCTAAAAAAGTGATTGCTTTTTATTTTTTACCAAAGTCCCTTACAAAGGTATGTACAAATTAATGACCATGTGCCTATCCTCACCATGTTCTTTTCTGGAGCTGACTTGAAACCAGCCTTCAGGTTATCCTGGAACGGCATCAACATGCTGGTCCAGACGCTGCCACGGCAAAAAGGTCATGGACTACTGGCTTGCCTGTGGAGCCTCCTACATGGTAACTGCAGACATCTTTGCCATGCCACTAGCCACAGTTTGCAGGACTGTCCACAACATCATGGAGGAAATGATGACCATCCACCACAAAGCTATTCATTTCCCCAAACCAGAGGAGATGGAGGAGGTGGGGGCTGGCTATGTTCGCCTTGCTGGCCATGAGGCATTCCGCCATCGATGGGTGCCTCATCAGGATTTTTCCTCCTGAAGAGCCACAGAAGAAATTTTACATAAACAGAAAACTTTTCCCCTCAGTGCTACTGCAGGGCATCTGTAATATTGCTTAAATGTTAGTTTTAGTTTTAGTTTCAACCTGCAAGTTGCTCTTTAAGGCTAGAGGATATATATATATATATATATATATATATATATATATATATATATATATATATAGTGCACTTTTGGTTTATTTGTTTTACCTGGGAACTAAATGGACAAAAATATATACAAGAAGAATATAAATCATGCAACACAGCAAATAATAAATTAAAAAATAAATCACAATAATAATAATCACACAAGACTAACCTAATGACACATACCTAATGATCAAAGTCTTGCTGTGCTCTATCTGGAGGATCAATTGTGTTTTTGTGCAGTCTAATTGAAGTAAAATGCTGTTATGTTCCATCCCAACAGGACTGAATGATCCCCCCATTTCACAGCTGAAAGCTAAATGAACAGCTGGAGAGAGAAATGGAGAGAGAGAGAACGAAGGTAGAGAGAGAGAGATGGAGAGAGGAGAGAGAGGGATAATTATGATCTATAATTGAAAGACCTCTGTCTCTCATGTTCAGAGCAATAACAAAACAAAATCACTAAGCTTTATTCGGTTTTTGCCAGCAAACACTGTCTTTGGAGCAGCTACACAAACCGTAAATGAAATCACACTGGTTTCATTGTCAATAATGCTCCATTGGCATGATTTTCATAACTGAATGACAGAAATTTCCTGCAGCAAGTATGGACTATGAAGTGATGTGGTAAGAAGGATATGTCATAGCAGTTACTGGTAGGATTTTCATATTATTATCATATATCACAGACTGATAAAACAACCTTTGCTGTTTAAAACCCAGGGCCAGAAGGTCTGCCTCGAAATCTTCTGGCAAACAAGAATTAATGTGTTTGACACATAGTTTGTTTTGGATTCAATGAACTGCATTGTGCCCATAAGTTTTAATCATTAAGATTTTCATGAAATCAAACACCGCTTTTGATACTATTTATGACCGGCATTTCTTCTGCAATAGCCATTCAATGTATTTACATTATGAAATTACCTTTCTGTAGTAGTTTTCACTATAAGTGGCATATTCCTGCCATTGGATTCAAAGTGCCTTCACACGCATTAGGGATTCAAAGGGAAATTATGCAACATGTAAACCAACTTAATTTGATCTCAGCCTCACTGTTTACTCTTCACTCTCTTTACCTCATGTCAGAGCTGTATTAAGTTACTGCTGACGCAAACAGAACATTCAGCTGCTGCTGCTTCACACTAAAAACGCTTAACTGGCAACAATCATGGGGTGATTTTTATTGTGAAGAAGCCACAGGAAACGCAATGTATTTGTCAGCGAGTCAACTTCTATTGTATTTCTGACAAACTATAAAAAAGTATAACTATTAACTATTACTACATACTTTATATCCTGCACTTGCTTATTGCACTTCTGGTTAGACCTAAACTGCATTTCGTTGCCTTGTACTTGTGTAATGACAATAAAATTGAATCTAATCTAATCTAATCTAATCTAATCTTGACCTGTACTGCAGCCAGCTACCAGGGGGTGATCAAGATGTTTTGGCTTCACTTTTGGGGAGCTGTCATGTCGTCCATCTTTATATACAGTCTATGGTTCTTACCTGTCTTCTTTGAAAGAGGTTAATTGACATGGCCCTGTTTTGTGTCAAGTTAAATAAGTAAGTAATGGTACAGTTGTTTGGTCTTTCAAATTTGCTGGTGCTCTCGTGTTATCTATCCCAAAATAGTGACATACACCCATGCTACACTATGCCTTTGTACTGCTCTCTACACATGATCAGCTTTATGAGTTGTGCCCATTGCATGATGAGGTGCAGAGAGCATAACTGACAACAGTTAAAATTGGATTTTGAGAGAAAGGGGATGTCTCATTTCACTACAGGCTGGTTTCCTTGATTCCTTCCTTCTTTTCCTCACATCTTAAGCGGAAGGGACAAAGACACAAGTGAGGGAGATGAGAAGACAATTTAGACATATAAAACGTGTTCAATGGGTGGCAGGAGAGGCCGCCTTAAGTAGCAGGAATGAGAAGCTGTTGGAGAGTAATCAGGGAAATTCAGAGCAGCTGTTATTGAGACAATGCACATTCCCTTCAGATTTCATTTCTTCTGTTTCTCTCATTCTTATCATCTATCTGGCGTTATCAGATAGATGGAAGGGGATGGAGATGGAGTCTGATCTGTATTCCCCAAACACAGTGATCAGACTGGCATCTTTCATTTAATTTATATTAGTGACTGATTCAGATAATAGAGATGAAGGGGTGGCTGTGAGGGATGATATGCATAGGGAAACTGAGACGGTCTAATGAAAGAGAATCTCTCATTCAAAGATAAAAATGACTAAATTAATAAATCATTCTGATTTGGTATAATTTGCTATCAGGTAAGAATACTTGTATCAAAACACTTCTATGTCCAGAAATAGACTAGTGCTAGGGATATTATCGTCTCCGCAAAGGAGGAATTGTTTTGCTTTAGTGCAACAAAGTAGAAGAAAATTATTTAACTTAACAATTAAGTCATCTTGAAGGTGAAAGTTTATCTACCATTAACTATATTACTATTAGACTGAGTACAAGTATGTGTGTAACCATTAGCAGCTACCATAAGTAGCCAACATGCACACCCGCAAGAAAAACTTTGCCACAGATTTTGTATGAAAGTATTGAAAGCATCCTACAATTACCAATCTTGGATCGCTGTCCACACACCAGCTGATAATACTCAAAAACAGTTAGGGTAAATGCAGACAATCTGAAATAATGCACAGGTGTGTTTGTATCAGATTGGTGCACCTTCTTATTTGAACTAGTCCTATTGAGGTCTTGCAGTTGACATCACAGGCTATATCAGCCACCATACTGGCAGGCAGATATCAGGCTATTCTCAGTCTTACTAGCATGTAAATGCATTAAAGGGGTACTCCAGCAATTTAGTATTCCACTTTCATAGAGTTGGGGGGGATCATAAGATGACATATACTCTTTACTGTAACAGTTGTTTTTTGTGTGTATATTTTTAAAAATGCTTCCCAGTCTCTCAGGTACTGAATGGTTAATTAAGTTAATTTCACTGGTTAATGCCAAAGTTTTCATCCACTCATGTGTTCCCACAAATGAATACATCTTGCCAAGATATCATTCACGTCTCTATCTGGTAGTCCTCAATGCATTAATTGTTCATCACTGTATTCATTGCATTTATTCATGGCTGCATTTATTAATTCATTAGTAGTTGTTAGTTGTGTGTGTGTATTTAGTTGTTTAATAGTTGTGTCCTCTCTCTCTATCTCTAAACCTCTCTCTAAACATCTCCCTCTCTCTCTCTCTCTCTCTCTCTCTCTCTCTCTCTCTCTCTCTCTCTCTCTCTCTCTCTCTCTCTCTCTCCAAACCTCTCTCTCTCTAAATCTCTCAAAACCTAACACAGCAGAGGCGGATGGCCGCCCAGCATTGAGTCTGGTTCTGTCCAAGGTTTCTGCCTCTTAAAGGAAGTTTTTTCTTGCCACTGTCGCCAAATGCTTGCTCATGGTGGGATTTGTTGGGTCTCTGTAAATAATATTATAAAGAGTATGGTCTAGACCTGCTCTATAGGAAAAGTGCAATGAGATAACATCTGTTATGAATTGGCGCTATATAAATAAAATTTAAATGAATTTCTGATAACCGGAAGTTGAGAGCAGTCACTCTACTTCATCTTTTGTAGCAATTAATGTGTTAATGCTACATAATTTTGGTGAGTCCCTTGAGGCTTATTAACCATTGTTACATATTTATCAAGTTGATTAATGCTACAAGTAGTTAAGACAGATAGCAAGGTCCACCTCATGGGGATGCCATGGCCCTGCCATTATTTGCTTCGCCACGCCCCTGTTCAATAACAGATGGAGCCTGTTATTGACCCAGGGGTGTTGCGGCTCCGGCCCTGGCTCCAGCTCCATTTGCATGCACCACAACAAGTTGCACCCCCAGTTGTTTGCCATAGTTACGCCCCTATTTGCTTAGCCCCGGCCCCTACACAACAGCAGGCTCTACAAATGATCTCAACCACATTTGCTCACCCACACCCCTGTATTTCTTTCAGAAAATTCACAAATGTCAACCTAATGGTGGTGCAAGAAGAAAGGTCTGCCTCTGGTGCTAGATGAAATATCAGGGGATTATCAAAGTCATTAGGATTAATCATCTACGAACCATGGATATCTGTACCAAATCTAATGGTAATGACACAATGACAACGCCATCCATAGAGCCATGTCGCTAAAGGGAAGCATGGAAATAATAAATAATAAAATGTAAGTATTTAAACTATTTAAGTGATGGATCAGGCTTTAAAGCTCTTTTTTATGCATGCCATGCAACTTCATAGCCTTGCACAACCAGACATTTCTTGAGCTTAGTTTTTGCTCCAAGATCTAAGTCTGGAAACATCCACTAAGAATTAATGAAGTTAGATAATGACATGATAACACTGCCTCCCCAAATTCCAAAGTCAGTGTTGTAAAATATATAATAATTTTGCAACAATTTTGTCATGTTTTACCTATAACGAAATGTAAAGAAATCAGCCAAAAGAAGCTGATTTTCCAAGACAATAGTTTATTAGCATACATAATATGTGCAATGTGACTAGTATGTTTTGGGAAGAAGCAGCAGCTAGATAAAGAGGGAGTGTTGCACCCCGCAACACTCCTAGGCAAGGAGCAACACTCCTACTTACAGTACTAAGTGCAGTATGCGTACTTGCTCCTGAACCAGATGTTGCCGCTCTTTGCCCTGGTCGTTGTTTATCTTGGTCACAGAGAAGTAGCCTACGCCTGCAACTGTTGCTATAGTGCCAACCAGTGCCTTTTGATTCATCCACAGATTCAGCCATCTCCAGTGATTTGTCTGCACTCCATATTCTGCCTATTCGAACCTGGATGCCAGCAGATACCACTTTTGGGTCCCTGGATTCGATGTACTGAAGTGCTTCCCGTGTGTGTAACAACATGAACTCTTCAGTCAGGCCACTGATTGGAAGCTGAAGGATAAGACGGTGTAGTCCCTCATTCGTCCAGGAGTGTTCTATCGTAGAAAAGGTTTCAGTCCTGGTCACAATTGAGAATGACTTCCGGATGGACTCGACTGTTGTTATGGGCACCAGCAGAGGCCACAGGATCTGGGGAAACATGGAGTGCTGGTAAATCCAGGCCTTGAACCTCCCTGGCAGGCCTGTTTTGTCCACCTTGATGAGCCAGGTCTCAAGCTCTTCTGGTGTTCTGGATGGAAGTGGCATCTTTGAGGCTGCAGTCAGAGATCTTCCCGAGGTTCTTAACTGGCTGTCCTGTTTCTGCTGTGTGTTTTCGCTCCTAGCATGTTTCATTGTATATCGGTACCATGCCACTGGGCCGTTTACTTGTGTAGCATGATCAATCTCGATCCTGATGAACATTTTGGATATTTATTAATGAAAAGTATTTGACTTTTCTGAAAGCTGGCTTCTAAGTCATAAACTAGGCCTGTCCAGATACTGATAAGCCTTCCCCAGCAACCTCCTCTGTCCCATGACCTTTGCTGGGCTCAGGTCACTAATGGCAGGTTGAATGACAATTTCTCGAAACTCACGAAGCATGAACAACCTAAGCCAGTTTAGTAAATTACAACCTACTCTCCCTGATCGTGCATAACACAACCTGACACCACCCTCTTTTAAGGAATATCTCATGATCTCTGGTCTTCATCAAGTGAAAGAAAGGACCTGTCAAACTTTAAGACTAAAGGAATAAAGAAAATGACTTTGCCATGCAGGATCACACGTATTAATAAATGTGTTACATTAAGTAGCAATATAAAGAAGAGTGTGGAACTTGATGTTGTCATGCTGACGCTACAAAGATAAATAGAACCTGTCAACAAGAACTGTTGTTTATGTAAAGAAATTAATATGATGTCAATTTGGGACAGCATGTGTGATCATTTGGGATACAGTTTCAGTAGTGTAAGTCCTTGCTTGCCACTCTAAGGACATACTGCCAAGAATACTTTCAACTGATCTCTTGTTGTCTTAACCTTAATATTAATCAATTGAACATGTCTAAGGTTACTGGATGTTATATATCTGCCACTTATGATGTGCTTAATAGGTAATGAAGCAGGAAATGTGAATATGTATGTATGTACCATGTAGGACATTTAATTAACACTGTCTGTTAATTACTTCGGTTATAAGTCGACAATATTCAGTTTGTGGTGCCCCCCAACAACTAATAAAACAAAGCTTTAACATGGGAGAATGAAACTTTATTAACTTTATAAATCCATCAGAAAGAATAAAGATATGGTGGGAGTGGAGTGAAGTTTCGGCAGAGAGTGGGGGGGTGGGGATGCGACAACACCTGACTGAATCCTGAGACCCAACAAACTCTATTAACTTTAAACTCAGCCAAAAGCTGGCAGATGCTCACACCACATTGCCATCACAACCAAACTTCATCAGCCTGCTTATGGAAGAAGAGATCCGACTCAGGCCAGAGTCACCCGTGGGACCGACAGCGCGTCCTGAAACATGTAACTCTTTGGAGTTTCATCCAGAACCGATCACCACCGTGTGCCCCAGAGAAAGGGCACTGCTTCTCCTCTCCTCTTCCCTCCAACGCTTGCCCTACTCAGCCAAAACTCAGGTGAAACAACAGATACTTTTCTGTGACATTGGGGTTTGATGCTTTAGCTTAATACGAACAATTACATTGATACAAATTAGGATCTCCCATCAACATAGGTATGAGAGCTAAATTACTTCAGGTGATTAATAATTCTTAATAATAATCTCCTTTAACTTTCCAAAACTTCTCAGTTGCTGAACGGTGCCTATAGTTTATTTGATTGGTAACTATTAAAGTTGTCCACATAGTGGTTTCCTGTGTTTACACAAGTTAATACTGCTAACCAAAATAATTATTCACTACATCCTCTGTGTCACATGGTCATTCATTCACTTATTGTTTATTCATCACTGTGTTCATATCATTCATTTATGGTTGCATTTATCCGTTCATTTGTGTGTCCAGTAGTATATTTATTTGTGTAGTCTAGTACTTATTGTCCTGTGTGTGTAGTTTGTAGTTTGTAGCTCCCATCCGAAAGTCATTCTCAATTGTGAAAATGAGAATTGAGAATGACTTCCGGATGGGAGCCGAAACGTCTTGATTCTGAAAACAGTGTCCAGATGACTACGACTGAAACCTTTTCTACGATGGAACACTCCTGGACGAATGAGGGACTACACCGTCTCATTTGTAGTTAAATAAACATTTATAAAACGTTGGTTATTGTGTTTGTGAGTATGAAATATTCCGGTCACTGTCCTGAGACAAGAACTCTGTAGCAACTTCAGATCGAGACTAAATTTATTATTAAATTAATTATCAATTCATTTACTAATTAATGAATCAATTGATTAATTAATTATTATAAATGACTATCAAGATTTTCTCCTTGTATAGGAGTGGTGCCCATTTTTAAATGAATTTACTGAGTTGAACGTTGTTATTTAATATGAATGTTGATTTTATTCTGATAGCCGGAAGTGAGTGTAAACCTGCTCCTTCCTCTTACTAAAATTAAGATCATTCAGCATGATCAGTTTAATATATTTAATCCTTTAATCTACTACACTTGTGTTAGTCCAGTAACACGACTGTTGAATGAAATTTCGCTGCCGGGTTCCTGTGTGATAAAGGGGCAACTATTGTGTCTCACCACAGCATTTGAGATCTCTTGTACCTTACTTTGTGTGCTTTTCTTTCTCATTCCTCTTCAGTAACCCACACACCTTTACATGTACATATACAGAGATAGCGTGGTAGCATATCTAGCTACATTCCACGCCATCTTGAGGACAAATAGAGTGCATCCTCCATTTTTGTTCTTCCCCTTTTTTTGAGTTTCGCAGGCCTGCCCGCCATTTTGGTTCAGACGACCACCCACGTGGTCACGCCTGCCATCTTCCTCGCTCCCTACACACACACACACACACATACATACATACCTGCACTTTACATGCTTGCTGATTGTTGTATGCTTATTGTGTTTAGAGTAGATGACAGTGGTTTGTTGGCTGAAGTTATGGATTATTAATCAGTGCTTAAGTTAAATTGTATTGTACTTTTAAAAGAGAAGTTGCCTGTGGTTATTTTGTGTATGTGTTGCAATAACAGCTGGTTGTGACAGTCAGTGCTCAGATTAGAAGATAGTACTTTAAATATCAGCATTTCAAAGTGGACAGCCACCTTTTGAGACAGTTTTTCACGTTTGATTATTGGTCCCTAATAACCAAACCTGCCCTACCTAAATCCCAACATTTTGCTTATACCCCAAAATGTCCATGTTGCTGCAGGTGAACTCAACCTTACTTGCCTCCTGGTGCCTGCCCCCCCCCCCGGAGTAGAAAACATTTTGGACCTGTGAAGACCTCTAGTATGCACACAATGTGCACCACACACCTGCAGAGAAGATGGCACGCAGGTTTCTACAGGAGTATGCTGAGACTTCATATGTGCATGTTGAGACAGTGATGGTGTATGTGAGATTATGATGTGTGAGATGTATGATTTTAACATAGTTGTTTGATTCCACCTGAGTTTACAGAAGGTTGCCTACTTCCTGTCCTCTGTCCTAGAGCAGACGCAGGATAAGACGCAGGATAAGAAACCTCCATTAACTCTGCAGAGATTGACATATTTCTGTGTATTCAGATGAATGTAAATCAGATTTATTAACTAACTGACTGATTGTCTGATGTCTGATGCCATAGTGTGGTGAGCTTACTCTTATAGAGTTGCTAGAGATTTTATCAGCATTTGGTTGAATACAGATTTTTTGTCATTAGATGGAGTAAATGGTTTAGGCCTCTCTCCCTTGCCAAGAAAAATAGCCTGAGGAAAATTCTGATATAAATTGTTGTATTGACTTACCTGTCCCCATTTTACGTAAATTGCCTCACCTGTTGTACATGAATAAACATATTAATTCACACACATATATTATTATTGCTCACATATCCAATTATTTCAGAGATATATAAGTGGCAGGTAATTTAATGTTCAGCAGAGGCTGTTGTGGATTACTGCAATCAGTGACGGCTGTTCAAATGTCAAATGTTGATTCAGCTCCTTGAAAAAATTATTAAAATAAAGAATATATGAGGCTTACCTTCAAAATAGCCTCAATGGTTTACTCTAGTGATAGGTAGACGATACAGAAGCTCCGAAGCTTGTGTCACGCCTGTGAAGTGCACTGTTGAGATACGTTGTGTCGGAGCTTGTGTTAAATGGCCGCTGCCACGTGACTGATGACATCTGAAGCTTCAAATGTCACTGGTGCTTCACAAAGTGTTTCATTGGTTTGAAAGCTTTGAAAGTTTTGCCTCTAAACTACACTACATGCCTCAGTTACACTTAACATTGTTGGGTTAAGAAGAGAGGAGATTAATTGTGAGATTTGGCAGGAATTTTTATTATCCACACACTTAATTCTCTTTCTTACAGTGTCCAGAAAACAAAGGTTGGATCAGGCCTTTTCTGAATATGATTGTAAAGGATGGCCAGCCATCCTCTATGGTAGAAGATGGAGGCTTTCGAAACTCAGCATCCTGGATTCTACCTACACTATTCCAAGTAGCAATGCA